>NC_134690.1:404369862-404534862 GCF_050947455.1 Rhinoderma darwinii
AGAATATAACTACTATAATATTGCCCCCTATATACAAGAATATAACTACTATAATACTGCTCCTATATACAAGAATATAACTACTATAATACTGCCCCCTATATACAAGAATATAACTACTATAATACTGCTCCTATATACAAGAATATAACTACTATAATACTGCCCCCTATATACAAGAATATAACTACTATAATACTGCTCCTATATACAAGAATATAACTACTATAATACTGCTCCTATATACAAGAATATAACTACTATAATACTGCCCTCTATATACAAGAATATAACTACTATAATACTGCCCCTATATACAGGAATATAACTACTATAATACTGCTCCTATATACAAGAATATATCTACTATAATACTGACTTGTATACAAGAATATATATTCGATTACAGGATGGCTTTCCTTCTGGCCACATTATGCAGACGTTTTGGACCGGTCTCTTAATATCTATGCGCACAGGTAGATAATCGGTCAGAGGTTGGATGATCATCGCTTACTGTAAATAGATGCAGCGACTGAATGATTGGCGCTATAACGCTTGTTGATCGTGTAAATAACGGTTTGTTTGAACTTCAGAATAAATTGTTGCCGTTCTGACATTGTTGTGTGAACAGGAATCACTTCATGGATCGCAGATATGGGAGTTTATATAATAAGGGAATTAACGCTGATTTTTTTATGATTTTTGAGGCTATAACATTGTGTTAATTCTTGTCTGTATTCTCTAATCTGTCACTTACAACAAACGTATCGAAGATCGCGAATATCTGCGCGTATAAATGGACCTTGAAGGCACATTCACACGTTGTGGACAGTGCGCAGTGGAATTCTCCAGCGGCCGTTTTTTACATTTGTTTCAATACATTTTTAGGAAACTTAGTTCAGACGTTGCGGAAAACTCGGCTGCGGACGATAGGCTGCGGTGCAGAATTTCCCCTCCCAGCATGCACTGTCTGTTGCGGAGAAGAATCTAAATTTCACTGCGGATTTCAGCCTTTGCAATACAAAACTGAAATCTGTGGCAAGTCCGCTGTGTTTTCTGCAACGTCTGAATTACCTGTCAAATATGCAAATGTTGGTGGAGATTCGTTGCGTAATTGCCCCAAATCTGCACCAACATTTGCAGCGGAAAATCTCCGCCACGTCTGAACATGGCCTTAAGGTCTTGGGAACATAATGCCATTTGCTGATTCCTCTTGTTCGAGTAGAGATCCCATAACCCCCCGCCCCCGTCCTGTACACAGAGTCCTGGCAGACGTCCCCCCCCCCCCCCCTGGTTCTGGGTTCGTCATCTCGCTGCCGTAAGAAAGTGAATAAAACCATAATCCGCTTCTCAGATCGGGGGCAGGAGAGTAAAGTCCTTGGACAAGCGTCAACTTACTGTGTGGCACGATCTTAAGGCAACATTAATGGAACTTTCCTTCCCAGGTCCTTGTCGCTGGCACTCGTTACCCGCAGTCGGCAGAGGACGCTGCCAAATTCCAGCAAAAAGGACAAAGGATCCGGAGTAGGAGGCTGAGAGATTCGGTGTCAGCAGTTTTATGGGATTATTTTTAGGATAATCCTGGCACCTGGTATATAAACTGTAGCAACAGAAAACGGGGGATATAAATAATAGAGCTGTGTGGCCCCTGGAGAGGAGGGGCCCCGCTCAAGATGGCTCCACCCACAAAGAGCTCCCTCACTTCCAACACCACTACATGGAGTCGGGATTAGGGTGAGATATGACCCGGCCATTCTGTGTCGGGATGTAGGGGATATACATTACATTTCTATAATCCGGCGTCATCGGAACCGGATAATTGCCAGATTACCAGATAGTCTGGATTATTGGATTTTCATAGAAAACGATGCATTATTTAGGGTAGAGAACAAAAAAGAAATCTATATCTACAGCAATGTGATCCCGAGTCGCCTGGTTCATGAATAGAATTCCAGAACGGCAGTAAAAACTGACACAGACAGGGCAATAGAAGAAAAGGGATTCGTGAAAATGCTACAAGTGCGTTTGTGGGGTCAATAAGGGATTTGTGACTCTGTGGAACAATGCAGGTCAATATGCCATTCAGGGTCTGTGGAAAGTTGGGTGCCATTAGTGGTGGTCACTCCGCATAGGAGAAGACGGCAGAATATTAAAGGCCAACACACGAAGACGACTGAGGGATTTTTGGGATTTCGCTGTTTATTTTTAAGTAGCTCTGAAGAAAGGATGAAAATATGTAGAAAAGTAACGGAGGCCAAACAGAAACCGCAAGATTTCACCTCCGCGATCCCAAAACTGAAATCTCCGCATAGTTTCCAAGCTGCAAGATCCTAAATTATTCTACTCATCTGTTTATTTGGGAAACGGTTCCCCAGCAACAAGGCCGGGGCGGAGGTGCCACATCCTGTCGCAGAATTCCAGCCGTGGCCGCGGCCCGTTCAGGAAGGAGGTCACCGCCACGCTACGCGTAGATTGATCCCCACACCCACAGTCACCGTCCGAAATCCACCAGGAAATTATGTTCAGATGTTACTTCGTCGTTTCAGAGAAAAAGCCCAGAACCCAACTTTCCCAGATTCCTGAACGGCAAATCTGCCTAGTTATAAAGTGATGTAAAGCAAACAAAAAGTCCGCTTCTGGCTCCGCCCTCCCCGCAATCCTGCACCGTAAATAAGTCAAGGCAAGAAATGACCAATTGGGTACCGGATGCCGTTCTCCTTTTCTTGGCGGCTGGGAATTGATGTATAAAGTCTATAACATTTTGCCACCCGGCTTTACACACCCCCTGAACGACAGAAATCTACATTCTCAGGCCGGATTCACACCAGCGTGTGCGTTTTGCGCATGCAAAAAACGTGGCGTTGTGCGCGCGCAAAAGGCACTTAACAGCTCCGTGTGTCAGACACTTATGATGCGCGGCTGTGTGATTTTTGCGCAGCCGCCATCATTATGACACTCCGTTTGTATGTTTGTAGCACGTGGTGCTTTTCTGTTTTCATTCATCCTTTTCACTGCTGTTGCGCGAATCACGTGTGTCCCACGGAAGTGCTTCCGTTTGCTGCGCGTGATTTTCTCGCACCCATTGACTTCAATGAGTGCGTGATGCGCGAAATACGCACAAAGAACGGACATGTCGTGAGTTTTTCGCAGCGGACTCGCGCTGCGTACAAATCACGCAACTGTCTGCACGGCCCCATAGACTAACATAGGTCCGTGCGAGGCGCGTGATTTTGCACGGACGTATATCCCGTTTGTCTGAATAAGCCCTTAGGCAGAGTTAAATGTCTCCTGCTCCCTTTGCTATTTTCCTACCTATGTGTCAGTCTTTACTGCAGTTCGTGGCATTCTATTCATGAACCAGGAAGCCTAGGATGAACTGCAATAAAGGTCTCACTCAATGTCATGTGATCATCAATGCGGCATCTGCGGCTGCCATCTATAAGGGGACAGCTCTAGAATTCATGGCCTCGTCCTGACCAGCAATGTCCTCAGAGGCAGCGCAGGGCTGAAGCAGATGAATAGACTACACCGGCCGGCATCTCCGGTCCCAGCGCAGGATGTATTGCATTCTGTTATAAGTAGTGCACAGACAGGGCTCAGACAGTGGACTGCGCCTTTAAGAGTCTTGTTTGCGCTGACTCCAGACCTTGCCTCTCCCTTGAGGCACCTCTGGGGGTCTTTAGTGTCACAGCCCGTCAGTCCCAGGAGCTGAATGGGAAATAAGGTGTGAGAAAGGTTAATAGGAAACTGCGGAGCTTGCACTACCTCTGCCTTCCCTGCCCCCCCCACCATCCTCCAGTCACTACTCCCTCCCCCCCCCATCCTCCAGTCACTACTCCCTCCCCCACCATCCTCCAGTCACTACTCCCTCCCCCACCATCCTCCAGTCACTACTCCCTCCCCCACCATCCTCCAGTCACTACTCCCTCCCCCACCATCCTCCAGTCACTACTCCCTCCCCCACCATCCTCCAGTCACTACTCCCCCCCCCCCCACCATCCTCCAGTCACTACTCCCCCCCCCCCGCCATCCTCCAGTCACTACTCCCCCCCACCATCCTCCAGTCATTACTCCCCCCCCAACCATCCTCCAGTCACTACTCCGCCCCCCCCCAACCATCCTCCAGTCACTACTCCCTCCCCCACCATCCTCCAGTCACTACTCCCTCCCCCCCCCATCCTCCAGTCACTACTCCCTCCCCCACCATCCTCCAGTCACTACTCCCTCCCCCACCATCCTCCAGTCACTACTCCCTCCCCCACCATCCTCCAGTCACTACTCCCTCCCCCACCATCCTCCAGTCACTACTCCCTCCCCCACCATCCTCCAGCCACTACTCCCCCCCCCCACCATCCTCCAGTCACTACTCCCCCCCCCCGCCATCCTCCATCACTACTCCCTCCCCCACCATCCTCCAGTCACTACTCCCCCCCCACCATCCTCCAGTCATTACTCCCCCCCAACCATCCTCCAGTCACTACTCCGCCCCCCCCCCAACCATCCTCCAGTCACTACTCCGCCCCCCCCCCAACCATCCTCCAGTCACTACTCCCTCCCCCACCATCCTCCATCACTACTCCCTCCCCCACCATCCTCCAGTCACTACTCCCTCCCCCACAATCCTCCAGTCACTACTCCCTCCCCCACAATCCTCCAGTCACTACTCCCTCCCCCACAATCCTCCAGTCACTACTCCCCCCCCCACCATCCTCCAGTCACTACTCCCTCCCCCACCATCCTCCAGTCACTACTCCCCCCCCACCATCCTCCAGTCATTACTCCCCCCCCCCACCATCCTCCAGTCACTACTCCCCCCCCCCCCCCACCATCCTCCATCACTACTCCCTCCCCCACCATCCTCCAGTCACTACTCCCCCCCCCACCATCCTCCAGTCACTACTCCCCTCCCCCACCATCCTCCAGTCACTACTCCCCCCCCACCATCCTCCAGTCACTACTCCCTCCCCCCCCCATCCTCCAGTCACTACTCCCTCCCCCCCCCCATCCTCCAGTCACTAGTCACTACTCCCTCCCCCCCCATCCTCCAGTCACTACTCCCTCCCCCCCACCATCCTCCAGTCACTACTCCCTCCCCCACCATCCTCCAGTCACTACTCCCCCCCCACCATCCTCCAGTCACTACTCCCCCCCCACCATCCTCCAGTCACTACTCCCTCCCCCACCATCCTCCAGTCACTACTCCCCCCCCCACCATCCTCCAGTCACTACTCCCTCCCCACCATCCTCCAGTCACTACTCCCCCCCCCACCAGTCACTACTCCCTCCCCCACCATCCTCCAGTCACTACTCCTCCCCCACCATCCTCCAGTCACTACTCCCTCCCCCACCATCCTCGTCACTACTCCCTCCCCCACCATCCTCCAGTCACTACTCCCTCCCCCACCATCCTCCAGTCACTACTCCCCCCCCACCAGTCACTACTCCCTCCCCCACCATCCTCCAGTCACTACTCCCCCCCCCATCCTCCAGTCACTACTCCCTCCCCCACCATCCTCCAGTCACTACTCCCTCCCCCACCATCCTCCAGTCACTACTCCCCCCCCCCACCATCCTCCAGTCACTACTCCCTCCCCCACCATCCTCCAGTCACTACTCCCCCCCCCACCATCCTCCAGTCACTACTCCCTCCCCCCCCATCCTCCAGTCACTACTCCCTCCCCCACCATCCTCCAGTCACTACTCCCTCCCCCACCATCCTCGTCACTACTCCCTCCCCCACCATCCTCGTCACTACTCCCTCCCCCACCATCCTCGTCACTACTCCCTCCCCCACCATCCTCCAGTCACTACTCCCTCCCCCACCATCCTCCAGTCACTACTCCCCCCCCCACCAGTCACTACTCCCTCCCCCACCATCCTCCAGTCACTACTCCCTCCCCCACCATCCTCCAGTCACTACTCCCTCCCCCACCATCCTCCAGTCACTACTCCCTCCCCCACCATCCTCGTCACTACTCCCTCCCCCACCATCCTCGTCACTACTCCCTCCCCCACCATCCTCGTCACTACTCCCTCCCCCACCATCCTCCAGTCACTACTCCCTCCCCCACCATCCTCCAGTCACTACTCCCCCCCCCACCAGTCACTACTCCCTCCCCCACCATCCTCCAGTCACTACTCCTCCCCCACCATCCTCCAGTCACTACTCCTCCCCCACCATCCTCCAGTCACTACTCCCCCCCCCCACCAGTCACTACTCCCTCCCCCACCATCCTCCAGTCACTACTCCTCCCCCACCATCCTCCAGTCACTACTCCTCCCCCACCATCCTCCAGTCACTACTCCCTCCCCCACCATCCTCCAGTCACTACTCCCTCCCCCACCATCCTCCAGTCACTACTCCCTCCCCCACCATCCTCCAGTCACTACTCCCTCCCCCACCATCCTCGTCACTACCTCCCCCACCATCCTCGTCACTACTCCCTCCCCCACCATCCTCGTCACTACTCCCTCCCCCACCATCCTCGTCACTACTCCCTCCCCCACCATCCTCCAGTCACTACTCCCTCCCCCACCATCCTCCAGTCACTACTCCCCCCCCCACCAGTCACTACTCCCTCCCCCACCATCCTCCAGTCACTACTCCTCCCCCACCATCCTCCAGTCACTACTCCTCCCCCACCATCCTCCAGTCACTACTCCCCCCCCCCACCAGTCACTACTCCCTCCCCCACCATCCTCCAGTCACTACTCCTCCCCCACCATCCTCCAGTCACTACTCCCTCCCCCACCATCCTCCAGTCACTACTCCCTCCCCCACCATCCTCCAGTCACTACTCCCTCCCCCACCATCCTCCAGTCACTACTCCCTCCCCCACCATCCTCGTCACTACTCCCTCCCCCACCATCCTCGTCACTACTCCCTCCCCCACCATCCTCGTCACTACTCCCTCCCCCACCATCCTCGTCACTACTCCCTCCCCCACCATCCTCCAGTCACTACTCCCTCCCCCACCATCCTCCAGTCACTACTCCCCCCCCCCACCAGTCACTACTCCCTTCCCCACCATCCTCCAGTCACTACTCCTCCCCCACCATCCTCCAGTCACTACTCCTCCCCCACCATCCTCCAGTCACTACTCCCCCCCCCCCCACCAGTCACTACTCCCTCCCCCACCATCCTCCAGTCACTACTCCTCCCCCACCATCCTCCAGTCACTACTCCTCCCCCACCATCCTCCAGTCACTACTCCCTCCCCCACCATCCTCCAGTCACTACTCCCTCCCCCACCATCCTCCAGTCACTACTCCCTCCCCCACCATCCTCCAGTCACTACTCCCTCCCCCACCATCCTCCAGTCACTACTCCCCCCCCACACCATCCTCCAGTCACTACTCCCCCCCCCCACCATCCTCCAGTCACTACTCCCCCCACCATCCAGTCACTACTCCCCCCCCCCCACTCTGATGACTTCCTGCCAGCACCACCGAGCGCTCACCGCCGTATAAACTGTTCTACAGAGCGTCCGGTGTCTAACCGCTTTTTTGTTGCGGGTTTTCTCCGTTGAATTCAATGGGGAGGTAAAACCCGCAACAAATAGCATCAGAAAAGCTGCGATTCCGCCGCAAAAATTGCAAAACTAATCTCATACTTACCCAGAATTCTGTGCTTCCTCGTCCAGGCCGGACTTCTGGGATGACGTTTCATCTCGTGCCGCAGCTGCAGCCAATCACAGGCTGCAACGGTCACATGGGGTTAAAACGACATCCCAGGAGGCCGGACTTCAGGACGGCAGAGGGACGCGTCACCGCGGCTAAAACTTTTTTTTGTGTGCAGAATTTGGTGCGGTTTTTTTGGCCTGAATTCCCGGCGGCGACCAGGGCGAATACGTTGTGTGCTTTTACGCAGTGTATCCGCCCTGTGTGAACACGGCCTTAACCTCCTTTTGAGGTGCAGATTTTCGGATAGAATTTCTGCTGTGGAAACCGTGGTGAAATTTTTTTAAAAAAAAAGTCAATACTTACCTCCGGGCGTTGTCATAGCGACACATCCCTCCGTGCAGCCCGGCCTCCTGTGAGGACGCTGAAGCCCATGTGACCGCTGCAGGTTGTGATTGGCTGCAACAGAAACATGGGATGAAATGTCAGAGGAGGCCGGGCTGCACGGAGAACAGAGGGATGTGTCGCTATGACAACGCCCGGGGGTGAGTATTGACTTTTTATTAATTTTTGTAAAACTCTCGTCCACTTTGCCGCTACTGTAAACGCTGCAGATTTTCCATACAGAATTTTGTTGCGGAAATTCCACATCATTTGCGCTACGTGGGCACCCAGCCTATCGTTGCGTCCAGTTGGCTCCGGTGCAACGTTCTCCTGGAGGTTAAGAAAACAGCAGACGATATCCCCACGCGTCTTCCCGGCTTATTCCAGCAGTCCGTGCGGATTCCAGTACAAAGCGCCAGTTTTTGAGCGTCACCCAATGAAAATATTTGCCAGACCCTCCGTTTGAGATCCACGTACGCCGCGGCCTCGCAGCGCCACATTAATGCATTTTTAATACTGAGAGAAATCAGCACTGGCTTCATTTTTCTGTTATTCTTATGATTACGCCGCGCGTTTCAGGGCGTCAGACGTAGCAGAGCCGCCCAAGGAAAGCAAGAGAACATGAAAAGAAAATAACCCGCCGTGTGGCCCGATCTCTGCGCTCCTGAAATTAACCCCTTCCGTACGCCGGAGCTCATTTTTGGAACAGAAGGGAAAAAACAAAAACTTCCTTGCGCAGTCCACGAACCCCGGACATTCCGACACGCCATTTACCTACACAATGATAGGAGTCAGGGTACGCGCACACACAAAATAGAAACAGCTCCGTATTTTCATACGTTTTTTAACGGAAAATAGCTCCTGATTTTCAGCCGTTTTTTTAGCAACTCGCGTTTTTCGCTCCGTTTTTTTACGGCCGTTTTTGGAGCGTTTTTTTTATAGAGTGAACGAAAAACGGCTCAAGAAGTGACACGCACTTCTTTTTCACGGGCGTTTTTTAATGTGACATTTTTCGAAAATGAGGCTTAAAAAAATGCCCCGTCGGAACAGAACGACGTATTTCCCATTAGAAAATGAATGGGCAGATGTTTGGAGGCGTTCTGCTTCCGTTTTTTCAGGCTCTTTTCGAGGCGTAAACGCCCGAAATACGCCTGAAAACACTCCGTGTGCTCATACCCTGACCCTTCAGGATGAGATTGCGTCACTCTGCGACATTGTATCGTGGCTCCGCTTATTGAATAACATTGTATTGTCTTCATCTGTAAATAGAGGCGCTTAACCTGCGGCCACTGCATCCCGGGGGAAATGATCGGCCACCCCCAAGTTCGCGCCTATAGACCCCCAGTAAGAGTATGTTCACACGCCCTATTTACGGATGGAATTCAGGCATATTACGCCTGAAAAAATGGCTCCAAACATCTGCCCATTGAATTCAATGGGTCTTACGATGTTCTGTGCAAGACGGGCTTTTTGGCGCGGAAACCACTCTGCAAAAACCGCCCGAAAATGCCTCCCATTGATTTCAATGGGAGGCGGACGAGTTTTTTTTACCGCGAGCGGAAAAACCGTGTCGCGGTAAAAAGAAGCGACGTGACCTATCTTGAGGCGGTTCCGCCTCCAAAACCCCATTTCAATCAGTCAGAAACGGGAAAAAACACCTCGACGAGTGTTTTTGTCAAACCACTTTGCAAAAAACGTCGGGAGCAGATTTTGCAGGAGGAATTTTCCTCCTGCAAAAAACTCCATGTGAACACAGCCTTAGGGTATGTTCACACGTCTTAACAATTTACGTCTGAAATTACGGAGCCGTTTTCAGGTGAAAACAGCTCCTGAATTTCAGACGTTTTGACAAGTGCAGGCGTTTTTCGCGGCGTCTTTTACGGGCGTAATTGTAGCTGGTTTTCATTGGAGTCAATGAAAAACGGCTCCAATTACGTCCCAAGAAGTGACGTGCACTTCTTTGAGGCGGCCGTCTTTTTACGCGGTGCTTTTGACGGGATACAACTGTAACAAACCCTCAGCTGTAGCAAGTATAAAAGGAGGACAGATTATTATCCACTGGATATAAATAATGAACGTTCCCAGCAAGCAGAGATCTTTAAAATTGAGAAGTATTAAAAACACAAAGGGGCAGATGTTGTAATGCGGTCTAACCGTGTAAACCTAGAGCAGGCAGCTGGAAGATGCGCCAGATGTCACAGCGGTACGGTAAGTTCGCCGGATCTTGTTTGACCTTTTTAGACACTTTTCTCTTCCTTTTACCACCTTTGATTTGGCTTATTTTGGAACCGAATTTTGGCGCAATTTCCAACAAGCCACGCCCACTTTGTAGACACTTTTTTTTATTTTGGCGCATTTTACGACATTGTAGGCGCCCCCACATTAGTTCATCGCCCCCACAGTCTATTAGAAAGTTACAGAACTTTTCACTATACAATAATTAAGCTTTACTTGCATCGTGACAATGTTCTGCTCATGAAGACACACAACCCCCTCCATGTTTCCTGAAGCTGCGCCCAGTCTAAGACGCCATTCTTGGGGACCCTGCGTCCCCCACTTCAACACCTGTTACCATCATTTCTTTCATACACCGTTTTAAATGACATTTTTACCTTTCTATATTATGAATGAAATATGGCGAGCCGGGCCAATAAACCACAAATATAGGAATTTGCCGGCAGAGCTGACGCTCGACTCTCGTTAAGATGCTTATTAAAGAGCCAAATTACCTGTGGCCACAGAATAACCTCTCCGGCTAAGACCCCCGAACAATGACATTGCCTTCAATCTAATTGGCATCAGCATTTTTATGCGCGACACATAAGGATTTAATGGAGCTATAATTTGTATTCGCGCTCGCGGTTATGTCTAGACGCAGCGCGGCCGAAGGAATATAAAATATGAATCAATGTCATTAGATGTACGGACTTATTCATATAGAAATGTACATACAACGCAGCTGGAAATCGCTGCTAATAACTCCCAGCTGTAGGGAGAACAAAACCATCTACAAGTCACAACCTGGATTCTGCGGCCGGTGGACGCACTGGAGCGTGAACTGCAAACACCAGGGACACATTGTATGATAGGTGGGGGTCCGGCAGGTGGAACCCACATCAACTCCATCAATGAGTGGGTCCTGTTCCCCATTCTCAGTAACGAGGTGGCCTCAGAGAGCGCTCGTTCAATGGAAAGTGACCACAACTTTGAGAATGAGACAGAAGATCCCACTTGTTCTTGGGATCAGATGGGCTGTCCAAACAGATGACATATCTAATTGTCGTAATAAAAGTGTTACATTGGGAAAAAAAAACTCCAGAGCAGCACTCACTATTCTGCTGATGGAGTCACTGTGTACATACATTACATTACTTATCCTGAGTTACATCCTGTATTATACTCCAGAGCTGCACTCACTATTCAACTGGTGGAGTCACTGTGTACATACATTACATATCCTGTACTGATCCTGAGTTACATCCTGTATTATACTCCAGAGCTGCACTCACTATTCTGCTGGTGGAGTCACTGTGTACATACATTATATTACATATCCTGTACTGATCCTGAGTTACATCCTGTATTATACTCCAGAGCTGCACTCACTATTCTGCTGGTGGAGTCACTGTGTACATACATTACATATCCTGTACTGATCCTGAGTTATATACTGTATTATACTCCAGAGCTGCACTCACTATTCTGCTGGTCGAGTCACTGTGTACATACATTACATTACTTATCCTGTACTGATTCTGAGTTACATCCTGTATTATACTCCAGAGCTGCACTCACTATTCTGCTGGTATAGTCACTGTGTACATACATTACATTACTTATCCTGTACTGATCCTGAGTTACATCCTGTATTATACTCCAGAGCAGCACTCACTATTCTGCTGACGGAGTCACTGTGTACATACATTACATTACTTATCCTGAGTTACACCCTCTATTATACTCCAGAGCTGTACTCACTATTCTGCTGGTGGAGTCACTGTGTACATACATTACTGATCCTGAGTTACATCCTGTATTATACTCCAGAGCTGCATTCACTATTCTGCTGGTGAAGTCACTGTGTACATACATTACATTACTTATCCTGTACTGATCCTGAGTTACATCCTGTATTATACTCCAGAGCTGCACTCACTATTCTGCTGGTGGAGTCACTGTGTACATACATTACATTACTTATCCTGTACTGATCCTGAGTTATATCCTGTATTATACCCCAGAGCTGCACTCACTATTCTGCTGGTGGAGTCACTGTGTACATTACTTATCCTGTACTGATCCTGAGTTATATCCTGTATTATACCCCAGAGCTGCACTCACTATTCTGCTGGTGGAGTCACTTCCTTTCCACAAGGAAAAACAGAGCAAACTCTGTGCAGAAACTGAACAAGCAGGGAATACTGGGAGACTTCAGCTCTGGAGTATAACTCATGATCAGTACAAGAAGTAAACAGACCTAATCACCATGAATATTTCTAGAGACTGCACTGATAGAACCACCAAAAAGGGGCTTCAGCCTGAAACACTGGGGCACATTATTACGGTCTTTAACTTACCCCAGAAAGGTAGAAGATGCGCCAAACTTATTACGGTGGTGCACGCTATATGACAGATGTGGCGGATCTCGACAGACATGTTAGACACTTTTCCTCACTATGTCATCTCTTGGATGACTTTGTTTAGACCAATATTTTGTGGCAAAACTGTTGCCACGTAATGGCACATACGCCAGTTTTTTGGCGTAAATTAGTCCAGAATTTGAACGCATATAGCAAAGACGGATTCTTGAGTTAGTAAAAAAAAAAAACTGGAAGGTAAACTGAGGAAAATTTACGGTCTACAATAGTAAAAATGTCGCTAGTACCGAAGTAAACACAAATATCCATCATCATCGTCACGCCCCGATGCCCTTCACAGCTTCAGCCTCCACTTCACGTTGCATTAAATATCACAATGTTGCAATTATTTTGGTGACAAACCTGAGATCAAGAAATGTATCTGTTTATTTATCAGTGTCATGACCTGTGCGATAATTCAGCTATTGCTGGTGGTGGCACAAAAAAGTGGCGCGGTCTGTCACAGTATGGAGTGCGAGCCTTCGAAAGATCGAGTTGCTCGTAGGAATGCTCCATTTTTTAACTGAAAATCCCACGTGTAATGAGATAACGCTTCGGTTGCCCTTTTGATATTAAAAGGAAAAAAACTGTCGGAGCCGTCAGTTAAAAATGGCGCAATAAATACAGACATGGCGCACATTTCCGGTTCCGTATTTCATCACTGGATGAAGGAGTGTCCTGTAATAATGAGAATATCGGTGATGCCGGGGAGCGTTTCATATTCCACACATAGGAGTCGTATTTTATTATTAATACATCCTCAGGGATCCAGAAGGAACGTTTATTTGTGACGGTGAATTTGGCAGAAGTCTCCCGCACAGGACGACCGTGGAGCGCAGCGTTAATCCGGAACACAGATCTCCCGCACAGGACGACCGTGGAGCGCAGCGTTAATCCGGAACACAGATCTCCCGCACAGGACGACCGTGGAGCGCAGCGTTAATCCGGAACACAGATCTCCCGCACAGGACGACCGTGGAGCGCAGCGTTAATCCGGAACACAGATCTCCCGCACAGGACGACCGTGGCGTTCATCCGGAACACAGATCTCCCGCACAGGACGACCGTGGAGCGCAGCGTTAATCCGGAACACAGATCTCCCGCACAGGACGACCGTGGAGCGCAGCGTTAATCCGGAACACAGATCTCCCGCACAGGACGACCGTGGAGCGCAGCGTTAATCCGGAACACAGATCTCCCGCACAGGACGACCGTGGAGCGCAGCGTTAATCCGGAACACAGATCTCCCGCACAGGACGACCGTGGCGTTCATCCGGAACACAGATCTCCCGCACAGGACGACCGTGGAGCGCAGCGTTAATCCGGAACACAGATCTCCCGCACAGGACGACCGTGGAGCGCAGCGTTAATCCGGAACACAGATCTCCCGCACAGGACGACCGTGGAGCGCAGCGTTAATCCGGAACACAGATCTCCCGCACAGGACGACCGTGGAGCGCAGCGTTAATCCGGAACACAGATCTCCCGCACAGGACGACCGTGGAGCGCGGCGTTAATCCGGAACACAGATCTCCCGCACAGGACGACCGTGGAGCGCGGCGTTCATCCGGAACCCAGATCTCCCGCACAGGACGACCGTGGAGCGCGGCGTTCATCCGGAACACAGATCTCCCGCACAGGACGACCGTGGAGCGCGGCGTTCATCCGGAACACAGATCTCCCGCACAGGACGACCGTGGAGCGCGGCGTTCATCCGGAACACAGATCTCCCGCACAGGACGACCGTGGAGCGCGGCGTTCATCCGGAACACAGATCTCCCGCACAGGACGACCGTGGAGCGCAGCGTTCATCCGGAACACAGTTCTCCCGCACAGGACGACCGTGGAGCGCGGCGTTCATCCGGAACACAGATCTCCCGCACAGGACGTCCGTGGAGCGCGGCGTTCATCCGGAACCCAGATCTCCCGCACAGGACGACCGTGGAGCGCGGCGTTCATCCGGAACACAGATCTCCCGCACAGGACGACCGTGGAGCGCGGCGTTCATCCGGAACACAGATCTCCCGCACAGGACGACCGTGGAGCGCAGCGTTCATCCGGAACCCAGATCTCCCGCACAGGACGACCGTGGAGCGCAGCGTTAATCCGGAACCCAGATCTCCCGCACAGGACGACCGTGGAGCGCAGCGTTCATCCGGAACACAGATCTCCCGCACAGGACGACCGTGGAGCGCAGCGTTCATCCGGAACCCAGATCTCCCGCACAGGACGACCGTGGAGCGCGGCGTTCATCCGGAACCCAGATCTCCCGCACAGGACGACCGTGGAGCGCGGCGTTCATCCGGAACACAGATCTCCCGCACAGAACGACCGTGGAGCGCAGCGTTCATCCGGAACACAGATCTCCCGCGAGCGGCGCTGGATAGAAATGAAACTTGACAGCAGAAAATAAATCCCATCGTCTGTCAGTGAAACGCAGCGGAAAAGAGACTAGGGTGACAGCTAAATCCTGGGGTGACTAATAGGGGGGGGGGGGTCATAGGGAAATATCGCGCTGACCAATAACAGAATCAGCAAAAGATGTATAGATGCTTAAAGGGCCAGTCCCAGAATTGTTACATTATTACAGTATAGCGGCATTATAAGAGGAGCGGCCGATATCAGTCAAACATATAGATGTGAATGTCCCTGGAGGTTCAATATGTGACGGAAAGTAGAGACCATGGGGGAGGGGAGGAGGTTACACTTCCTGTCACTCATTCCATCAAAGCAAAGTACAGTGAGCGCATCTCCAGCCTGAAAAGGCTGATAACAGGGAGAAATAGATTGTATTTATCTGAACTACCGTCAGCCTTTATCCAGTTATGGCTGATAACAGAGAACAATAAAAACAAAAATTATATGGAACAGCAACTTTAGGGCTTATTTATACGAACGTGTTTTTCACGCGTGACGCACGGACCTATATTAGTCTATGGGGCCGTGCAGACAGGTGCGTGATTTTCAAGCAGCGTGTTTCCGTGTGTCCGCTGCGTAAAACTCACGACAGGTCCTATATTTCTGCGTTTTTTGCGCATCACGCACCCATTGAAGTCACTTCCGTGGGACGCACGTTATTAGCGCAACAGCAGTGAAAAGTATGTTTGCAAACAGAAAAGCACCACGTGCAACATACAAACGGAGTGTCATAATGATGGCGGCTGCGCTAAAATAACGCAGCCGCGCATCATACGCTGCTGACACACGGAGCTGTTAAGTGCCTTTTGCGCACGCACTTGTGTAAATCCGGCCTTAAAATAATCTTTGAGAAATTTAACAATCGTTCTAGGCAAGTCTTCTGGTGTTGACAAGGCGCAAATGCAGCAAACGTCACAATTTGCATGCGGCACTATACCAAACAGAGGGGCGGAGCTTAGAGAAAAGGAAACGGGCATAGGTAGCTGGCGTAAACTTCGCTTTCTGGCGCACTGTTGGACAGACACGTGTAATTTATCAAGAGGAGTAAACGAGGTGCATCTGAAAACAACTGGTTTAATAAATTCCTCCTTTGTGTTTCAATTCCTCCACATTTCAATTAAACCTCTGCTTGCTTTGAGAAAATGGAAACATTCTTGTCAGGGTATGTTCACACGCAGTGACCAAAAATATCTGAAGATACGGAGCGGTTTTCAGGCGAAAACAGCTCCTGAATTCCAGACGTTTTTGCAAGTACTCGCTTTTTTCGTGGCGTATTTTACGGACGTTATTGGAGCCGTTTTTCAATAGAGTCAATGAAAAACGGCTCCACAAACGTCCCAAGAAGTGTCCTGCACTTTTTTGACGCGGGCGTCTTTTTACGCGCAGTCTTTTGACAGCGACGCGTAAAAATACAACTCGTGGGAACAGAACACCGTAAATCCCCTTGCAAGCAATGGGCAGATGTTTGTAGGCGTAATGGAGCCGGCTTTTCAGGCGTAATTCGAGGGGTAAAACGCCCGAATTATGCCTGAAAACAGTGGGTGTGAACATACCCTTACTCCCACATGCTGAAAAACGATAATAGTTCTGACAGTAAACAGCATTCGTTACAGTTACATCCAGTCTTGACAATCCAGTGAGATAAACAGCCTGGACTCCTGACTGATAAATTCGTTACAATGTATCAGTGCAGGTAAAATGTATCAGGAAAGAAGCGAGATCCATGCGGCTGCTGTGAAGGGGTTACATTCCCTGCCGTGTTCAGGGCTGATACGCTGCGCAGCTTAACGCAGGATATCAGCACTGAATACGTTGCGTGTGTTCCTACCCTAAAGGGGTTTTCAAGCCACTAAAAATTGATGACCTATCCTCAGGATTAGCCATCAATAGCCGATAGAGGTCTGACCACCGCAGATCAAATCACTCGTTCTTCTTGCTCACTGAGTCGTCAACACGCGTTTAGTGGCGATTCACGGTATTGCAGCCTCTTCTTCCATTCACTTCAATGGTAGAATACAATACCTGTAAATCGCCGCTAAATGCGTGTCGATGACTCAGTGAGCAAGAAGAAATGAAGGGGAATCAGCGTTCATACAAGCGCTGCGACCCTTCAAAACAGCTGATCGGGGGTGGGCGGTCCCGAAAGTTGGACTGCGACCCATCAGCTATTGATGGCCGAACCCAACTACACTGGTGGCAATAATTAAAGGGGATCTGCCCCCTCTCCTGACATGTCAGTTTCAGTAAATAATTGTATTCCCCATGAAATAACAATTCTGGAAGATATTTTTTTAGAACTGTGTTGTGTCGTTTCTCTGTTATTCCTCCTAGAAATGTATGACTAAATTGACAACTGGGTGTTACCAGCCAGTTGGGGGCGTGTCCCTACACAAACTGACAATGTCCAATCAGTACTAGCAGAGTGAGACTGCAGGGACACGCCCCTTTGACAATAGGAATGGTAACACCCAGTTGTCAATTTAATTAATAAATTTCTAGGAGGAATAACAGAAGGACGGTAAAACACATAGTTCAAAAATAGATATTTTCCAGAATTGTTATTTCATGGGGAATATTTACTAAAATAGACAAGTCAGGAGAGGTGACCGTCCTCCTTTACTCTCCCCGAAAGTGCCAGTCAGAGGTTCAGAACGTGTCTCATATTTCTGTCCTATTCATAAACGAGAGGAAACAAAGTGTCAGCCATCTAAAACCAGGGCCGTCCAGACAGTGGAATCCTCTGCGGTGGTGGCGCTGCCAGTAGAAGTGTTATTGGTAACGGTCCTGCCATGGACTCCTCTCCAGCGAGCGGGGTGGGCTCAGGACACAGATCAGGGATTGTTCCCATGTCAGATGCTGGGACAGGGATCTCTGCAGTAAATGTTCGGCCGTCACCTCAGCTCCTCTTTGTTTGATGCTCCATCACAAACAGAGCGAATAATGACAAGTGCAAAGAGACCCGGCCTGGTGCAATGTGTATATTATATCGTATAAAGCACTCGCAGTCTCACCATATTGGAGCCAGAGGGGTAAGGCTATATGTGGGGCATCCTAGAATAACAGGGTTATGGCAGTATAATCACTGGTACTGGTAAGAATGGATGCAGTAATATACCTAATGACATCATGCAGCACAGTGACATACCCAATGACATCATGCAGCAAAGTGACATACCCAATGACATCATGCAGCAAAGTGACACACCTAATGACATCATGCAGCACAGTGACATAACTAACGACATCATGCAGAACAGTGACACCCCTAATGACATCATGCAGCACAGTGACACCCCTAATGACATCATGCAGCACAGTGACACCCCTAATGACATCATGCAGCACAGTGACACCCCTAATGACATCATGCAGCACAGTGACACCCCTAATGACATCATGCAGCACAGTGACACCCCTAATGACATCATGCAGCACAGTGACACCTAATGACATCATGCAGCACAGTGACACCCCTAATGACATCATGCAGAACAGGGGCATCACTAATGACTTCATGCAGAACAGGGGCATCACTAATGACTTCATGCAGAACAGGGGCATCACTAATGACATCATGCAGAACAGGGGCATCACTAATGACTTCATCATGCTACACAATTTATCCAACTGGTCGAGTATAAAATTCAGAAAGTAAAAGGTGAAGCGAAACTGCTCCATGGTCGGCTTCTGAGGAGGGTGCACTGTTGGGCACTAGTATAGTGCGGCACTTTGCAGCTATGGCACCCTTGCTCCCCTAGCAGGTAGACTCCCTATTATGATAATGTCATCAACTTTCTATTATACTTTTAGTTTATAGGTCTCATAATTTTCAAGTGCTCTGTTTGCGGTCAGTGAATGGGAGCATTCTAGTTTATATCCAGATGCTGGAAACCTGTACAGACCTAATACTTCTGACAGTTTAAGGTTTGTTACAATTGTATCCAGTCTAGACAATCCTCTGTGAGATAACAGTTTAGACTTCAAGCTGATACATTTTCCCTGCACTGATACATAGTAACAAACGATCAGGACAGGAGAGAGAGATTTGTGCTACTGATTTATTTAGCTCACAGAGGATTGTCCAGACTTGAAACAATTGCTACAAACTCCCAGCTGAGAAGCCTCTGGATGCCAACAATAATGTTTCCATTCACCGAAAGCAAGCAGAGTTCTTGAAGATGGTGACGAATTGAAACATAAGGGATAAAAGAGGATTACAGAATTTGTTATTATACAGAGATTAGTGTCCCTTCAATTCAATTCTTTCGTCCCATGTGTCATCGTGTGTGGCGAGGCTGGGCGGTAAGTTGCCGTGGCAGATGTACAGCGCCCGGAGAGTCTGATGCAGTCTAATTAATAGGACCTGTGCACGAGACTCTCCAGGCGTCGTACAATTACCATGGAAACCTTACTGCCAGCGTGCACCTAGCGCTTCGACGCCTGATGTCAGATTGGATGGGAGAATTGAATTGCAATTAAAGGCTATGTTCACATTATAAAGGTTTTTTTTTAAATAAAAATATCTATCAGTGTGTTTGGTGCAACTTCCTAAATACATTTTATTAAAAATTATATTTACTGTTTGAGATACAGCTGCTTTATATCCTGTATACAGAGCAGCTGTATCTAGAGAAATGCGTATCCGTCAGGTCAGCGGCACTGACGGGTTCCGTGGCAGCGGTGACAGAATATACGGATATAGCAAAGTAACACTTCATGGAAAAGTTTTTTTAGCTTTATTTAAGACGGTTTTCAGTTTGTGACTTTACATTTTTGTGTCATTTTCCTCTTTTGGGGTTCACGACGTCATTTTTTGTCACCCAGAATTCAGTTTTTGGTTTATTCCGACTCCATTTATGTCTTTTGTGCAAAATAAAAATATTTTCTTACTAAAACAAATGTGCGGTTTACAACCGGCGTCCCATAAACCCCGTCCAGGGTACATCGGAAAACACAGATACAGCAGCGCCATTGTCAGGGATTTACACGGTTGATACACAAGAATAAAATGAACCCGCGGAGCGGGCATAGGGGGGGGGGCTGTGGCTGCCACTGCCAGGCCCTAACACCAGCGCTTTAGTAGAAAAGACCCCCAAATATATCGCAAATAAGATTAATGGGATCAACAAGAGCAGCTGCGGGATGAGGAGAAACATTACATTTATCAGCCGTGTCATCCCCTATTAATGTACAGGGTCCAGGGACCCCACAACATGTCCTCTAATAGTCCTAGTACAGCACTAAGCGCACTGCTGCAGAGTTACAGCCAGGGGTATACAGTGCAGAGCCGGCCCCTAAAGAGCCGGCTATAGGGCTCATCAGATAGGAACCACCCCTTATTCCCGGTTTGCGTGGATATCCTTGTTCCTGGGGACAACTCCGCTCCCCCTCAGCCCCCCAGCAGGTGCTTCACTATCCTCCTCCTTCCCTTCTAATCTCCCAAGTGAATGTAGTAGGAAAACACAGGTAACTATCAGACTCAACGGAAACCTCCATTTCAGAACATGATTTGAAGGTTCTGTTTCTACGTATTGGAAACTTATACTCCAGTCACATCCAAAGCTGCATTTAAAATTCTGTCAATTGCCCTCAGCAACACACTGACGTTTACTTATACCGCACTGTCAGTCATGTGATCGAACGCTTTAGATCTAGCTGCTCCCCGGCAAAAAAGGAAACCAGCAGAATTGTGAATTCAGCTCTGGAGGTGACATAAAATGTAATTCATGAGGAGCACAAGATGAATAAAGCCAAAAAGTTACACAATATTAGAAGTCGATTTTAACAAAAACGTTGAATTTTTGTTCAGTAGTCGAGTCAAAAGGAAAAATATGAAAATGCGACAATTTTCTATTGTATTATATTGTAACTTTAGTTCCCGTAATATTATATTATTATCCTCGCTAGAGGCACTCACACCTCAAACCTCGCTAGAGGCGCGCACTCACACCTCAAACCTCGCTAGAGGCGCGCACTCACCTCAAACCTCGCTAGAGGCGCGCACTCACACCTCAAACCTCGCTAGGGGCGCGCACTCACACCTCAAACCTCGCTAGGGGCGCGCACTCACACCTCAAACCTCGCTAGAGGCATACGCCTCACAAGATACATACAACCAAGACCTCACTGGGGGGGGTTATAAACCTCGGACCTCACTAGGAGGCATACAGCATAGAACTGCCTGGAGGGGGTCAGCCCATACAACTGGCGTCTTCTATACATCAGAAGAAAACAAAATCATTTGCAGAATGTTTCCTTATTTACAATGCAGTTCATCAGTACATAACAAGTTTGCCATTCAGGAGGCTAGGAAAGCTGGGTGAGAACCCTTATGGGAGATTATATAGTTGTCATATTGGTTATCTTTTCTGTTACGGTTTTGTACCTAACTTTCAGAGAACTTTCCAGAATAAGCGGTCATGTGTGTACATGAGAAATAACACTATTTATGGCCATTATATGACTTGCATCCGGCATTATTTAGCAGTTTTCCCCTCTGCAGGCTGTAGAATTCTCGGTTTTCTCTGAGTTAGTGGGCGGAGCCTAACTGCTATCTCTTGCTATGTCTTCTATACACTGCACACACAGAACAGGAGAACCCTGCTCTCTTATCTGTATACATCACATTATATATATAAGCTGCAGCAGCCTGGAGAAGATTATACAGTGGTAATGAGCAGTGTAGCTGAGACTCCAGCACTGGGGTGACATAGAGATCTTATTAGCACGTCAGTTTCCCTCTGCTCCCTCCCCCTGCTCCCCCCTCTCTCCACACACTTTTATAGGCAGGCATTGAAGTGACCCCCCCCCCCCCACACACACACACACCCCTTCTGTAGTCTGTCTGTAACCAGGGTCGGCCAATGCTTGACAGCAGAGGGTGGACACAAAATTACAGGCAGGGAGACCCCTAGTGGCAGTAACTTCACACAGAATTTGCATAGATAGAACAACAGAATTTTGACAGAAAGTAAATGACAAAGTTGCTCTAGGTCAGGTAAACTATTAGATCAGCAGAAGTCGTGTGAAAAGTCGGTGTCCATTTAAGGGGGAAATTCTCTTGGTGCTGGATTCACAAACAGCGCCTTGCGGAATTTTTGGCGCTATTTTTCTAAGCTTTTTTTGGTGCAGCCAGTAAAATATCAAAAGTACAACATACAGTTTTTTTGTGGCCAGTGACGTTTTTCCCATGGGCTTCTCTATAGGACTTCAAAAAACGCCATAAAAAAAACGCATGAACAAAATGACAGTAAATTAAAAACACCATAAAAACACGTATATTACATTTTAGTATTGCTAGCTTTAGAAGTGTTTGTGTGTGAAGGATCCTATTCAGTAGCGGTAGTTACAGAGGCGGGGCTGTGACAACACTTTGGTAGCAGTGACGGTGGATCTCATGAAACAGGTCTCTGGCTCCAGGACCCCGATGTAGCAGCAATCTCTGCCCCCCCACATTGTTACACCCCAGGAATGAGGTCCACTTACCACCAGCTCGGAGAACCTGGCATTGAGCTCTTCCGGAGACGGTATCGGCCCTGAGAACTCCAGAAACTGGAGCGGATTATTGTCCTTGAGGTTAATTTCTGGGTGTTCGCTGCTCCCAAAGCAGCACAGGAAACCCAATGCATGACGACTCCTCTTGCGGAGAGCCATGGTCATCGTGTACGGTGCTATCTGCTGATCATGATCTATAAAGGAAAGAAATGTACGGAGGATTAGACCATACAGCGACCCCAGCCCAACAGAACCATCCGTGGGTTAATGACAAGGGGACGGTCACACGTATACATCATGATATTTGGACCATTCTAAAATACTTCTTCTATAAGTGACAATGCATTGTTTAGGTCAAACTCCCTGTCACCCCCTGCTGGTTCAGTGTCTGTACAAATCATCCTCTGCTGTATTGCAGTGTGGGAGATGTAGTGCACTGTACAGTAGTCTGATAATAGAGAGAAGCCACATCTGCCATGATGCAATGCAGACAGTGAGGGTATGTTCACACGGCCTATTTACAGACGTAATTCGGGCGTTTTTGCCCCGAATTACGTCTGAAAATAGCGCCTCAATAGCGCTGACAAACATCTGCCCATTGAAAGCAATGGGCAGACGTTTGTCTGTTCACACGAGGCGTAATTTACGCGCCGCTGTCAAATGACGGCGCGTAAATAGACGCCCGCGTCAAAGAAGTGACCTGTCACTTCTTTGGCCGTAATTGGAGCCGTTATTCATTGACTTCAATGAATAGCAGCGCCAATTACGTCCGTAATTGACGCGGCGTTCAAGCGCCTGCACATGCCGGTACGGCTGAAATTACGGGGATGTTTTCAGGCTGAAACATCCCCGTAATTTCAGCCGTTACGGACGCCCTTGTGTGAACATACCCTTATTGAGGACTTAGGTCACCATGCAATTGTGAATGCAGCTCTGAAGGCAACTGGAGTATAAAACACAATATAACTCAGGATCAGAACTACATAGATTTGACATCAGTAATACCATTATATTGAGTGACTGCTACTAAAGTAATTCTCTAATATTTCTGATACAGTAGCTTAGGGAGTCTTCTAAAATGTCAAATACAAAATCAGAGCGATCCGGAGATCAGAAGTCCCAGGCTGCACTTCATCTCCTTACAGACAGAGGGCAGTGTGGAGTCACCATCCTCATATCCTGTCATAGTATAAACCCCTCTGATGTGGCATCAAATCTTCTGCTCGGAGAATTCATATCACATGTCCAGAAGACAACAGATCTATTCTAAGAACTCGGGAATCACTATACACAAAAACTAAAACTAAGACATAGGAAAAGAGAAAAAGCTACAAATAATCACAAGATGAAAAAACAAACAATCTTTCAGGTGAATTTTTTACCAACCTCGAGAAAATAAGGCGTAAAATTATCGGGATCTCTGCAGCAGTAAATGGTTAAATGTTCTGTTGTAAATGGCAACAATGTAGCAACATTATAAACAAAGTAACGAATCCTGGCGGCCTGCCCGAAACTATTTATGGATCGGTGTCACTTTTAGAAACCATTCAGCTGTTATAACTGACAAAGTAATGGCCGTGCACGTCAAGTTCTTGCCCTACGTGTAATAGAGACAGCGGGAAGAGCTTCCAGGATGCCAAACAAAGGCCATGACATTCATCCCCAATAAGCGGTTAAAAAACCAAAACGTTTAGTGTATACATTGTTATACTGAACTCCGCGGCACGGGAAATATATTACACTACAAGGGCATGTTCAGACGTGGCAGAATTCTGTAGACGCTGTCCGCATCAATGCCGCACATAATCCGCGTTGCAGATTCCGTTGCGCCTTTGCCTAAAATGTGCAGTAAATTGCTGCGGATTAGCCGTTGCGTGTTCAGGTGAAGAGAACTTCCTGCTGTCTTTTAAAACATTCCATCTCAGTCTGGCTGTAGACCTCGAAACACATAGGTCCAGCCAGAATGATGAAATATCCTGTTCGTAAAACCAATACGCTCCGCAACACACATAACATCTACATAACATCTGCGGATTTCATTGTGGAATTTTTCAACTCCATTGAAGTCAATGGAGAAATTCCGCCACAAGTCCGCAACAGCCAGTGTATGACGCAGACACCAAATTCCGCACCGCAGCCGATGGTCCGCAGCGGAGTTTTCCACCACGTCTGCACGAAGAGAACTAAAAAGGTGTGGAAACCAATGGAGAAAATGTCTGCTGCGGATTTCCAGTGCAGACGCAGCCATTATACTGCCCCCTATATATAAGAATATAACGACTATAATACTGCCCCCTATATATAAGAATATAACTACTATAATACTGACCCTATATATAAGAATATAACTACTATAATACTGCTCCTATATACAAGAATATAACTACTATAATACTGCTCCTATACACAAGAATATAACTACTATAATACTGCCTCCTATATACAAGAATATAACTACTATAATACTGCCCCTATATACAAGAATACAACTACTATAATACTGCCCCCTATATACAAGAATATAACTACTATAATACTGCTCCTATATACAAGAATATAACTACTATAATGCTGCTCCTATATACAAGAATATAACTACTATAATACTGCTCCTATATACAAGAATATAACTACTATAATACTGCCCCCTATATACAAGAATATAACTACTATAATACTGCTCCTATATACAAGAATATAACTACTATAATACTGCCCCCTATATACAAGAATATAACTACTATAATACTGCCTCCTATATACAAGAATATAACTACTATAATACTGCTCCTATATACAAGAATATAACTACTCTTATACTGCTCCTATATACAAGAATATAACTACTCTTATACTGCCCCTATATACAAGAATATAACTATTATAATACTGCCCCTATATACAAGAATATAACTACTATAATACTGCCTTCTATATACAAGAATATAACTACTATAATACTGCCTCCTATATACAAGAATATAACTACTATAATACTGCCCCCTATATACAAGAATATAACTACTATAATACTTCCCTCTATATACAAGAATATAACTACTATAATACTGCCTCCTATATACAAGAATATAACTACTATAATACTGCCCCCTATATAGAAGAATATAACTACTATAATACTGTTCCTATATACAAGAATATAACTACTATAATACTGCCCCCTATATAGAAGAATATAACTACTATAATACTGTTCCTATATACAAGAATATAACTACTATAATACTGTACCCTATATACAAGAATATAACTACTATAATACTGCCTCCTATATACAAGAATATAACTACTATAATACTGCCCCCTATATACAAGAATATAACTACTATAATACTGCCCCCTATATACAAGAATATAACTACTATAATACTGCCCCCTATATACAATATATCTACTATAATACTGCCCCTATATACAAGAATATAACTACTATAATACTGCCCCTATATACAAGAATATAACTACTATAATACTGCTCCTATATACAAGAATATAACTACTATAATACTGCTCCTATGTACAAGAATATAACTACTATAATACTGCCCCCTATATACAAGAATATATCTACTATAATACTGCCCCTATATACAAGAATATAACTACTATAATACTGCCCCTATATACAAGAATATAACTACTATAATACTGCTCATATATACAAGAATATAACTACTATAATACTGCCCCTATATACAAGAATATAACTACTATAATACTGCCCACTATATACAAGAATATAACTACTATAATACTGCCCCTATATACAAGAATATAACTACTATAATACTGCTCCTATATACAAGAATATAACTACTATAATACTGCTCCTATATACAAGAATATAACTACTATAATACTGCTCCCTATATACAAGAATATAACTACTATAATACTGCCCCTATATACAAGAATATAACTACTATAATACTGCCCCTATATACAAGAATATAACTACTATAATACTGCCTCCTATATACAAGAATATAACTACTATAATACTGCCTCCTATATACAAGAATATAACTACTATAATACTGCTCCTATATACAAGAATATAACTACTATAATACTGCCCCTATATACAAGAATATAACTACTATAATACTGCTCCTATATACAAGAATATAACTACTATAATACTGCTCCTATATACAAGAATATAACTACTATAATACTGCTCCCTATATACAAGAATATAACTACTATAATACTGCCCCTATATACAAGAATATAACTACTATAATACTGCCCCTATATACAAGAATATAACTACTATAATACTGCCTCCTATATACAAGAATATAACTACTATAATACTGCCCTCTATATACAAGAATATAACTACTATAATACTGCCCCCTATATACAAGAATATAACTACTATAATATTGCCCCTATATACAAGAATATAACTACTATAATACTGCTCCTATATACAAGAATATAACTACTATAATACTGCCCCTATATACAAGAATATAACTACTATAATACTGCCCCCTATATACAAGAATATAACTACTATAATATTGCCCCTATATACAAGAATATAACTACTATAATACTGCCCCTATATACAAGAATATAACTACTATAATACTACCCCTATATACAAGAATATAACTACTATAATACTGCTCCTATATACAAGAATATAACTACTATAATACTGCCCCCTATATACAAGAATCTAACTACTATAATACTGCCCCTATATACAGGAATATAACTAATATAATACTGCCCCTATATACAAGAATATAACTACTATAATACTGCCCCCTATATGCAAGAATATAATAACCAATATAAGGGTAAGCAGGCATTTAGTAATCTGCACATCATCCTGTAGAGTTTAGAGATATTTGTGGATATAGGATGAAGCGTCTCGTTGCGTGACATTGCGCCGTCGTCCTCTGCAGGATGTAATTACTGGGACTTTTCTCGGACAGTCTGGATGTGATGAGCTGTGATTTCATTTGACTCAGTGACTGCAGTGACGTGAATCGTCCTAACTCTATTCCCTTGGATCATGTGATCTCCATCACCCCCCATCCCCCCTTCATCCATGGCAGCGCACAGATCAGCGTTTATATGAAGAGACAGTAACGCTGTCAGGAGTAACAATATTCAAGGGGCACCTGTCACTTTTGTTTTTGTCAAAACGAATTTCCGTGAAGTATTTTTAGTGTTCTATTTCTGAGCGATCTTATTCTCTTACCTGTCACCCAACTTTACACAGACTCTGAATGTCATGTACATGTGAAGCTTTGCACTCATTCAGCCCTTGTGTCAGTCATAACTATAATCCTGGCATTCTATTCATGAAACACCAAAAAAAACAGAACCTTGGACCATCTCTCAGACATTGTTGCTGTGACATTATTGTCGAACACATAAAAAGGTGAATTGAAAGTATAGTTTATCGTTCTTCTACACAATTAGAGGCTGAAAAACCATCTTGATCTGATACTTTCACAGCGGAGGGTTTGTTACAATTGTATCCAGTCTAGTCAGTACTTTGCGAGGTAAACAGCCTTCGCTCCAGATGGATACAATGTATCAGTGCAGGTAAAATGTAGCAAACATAAGAATGGGAGAGATATTTGTGCTGCTGATGTATTTCGCCCAGATGGTCTAGACTGGATACAATTGTAACAAACCCTCAGTTTCATGTTTCTATAGGCTTTCAGTATATGGTTGTAAACAATAACGTTTCAACTTAGTCACAGCAAGCAGCTGGCTAAAGAAAAAACGGTGAAGAAATTGAACACAGAAGCAAATTAGGCTCTGTTCACATCTGCGTTGGGGTCCCGTTCTGATGGAAAGCTCCGACGGAACGTCAGAACAGGACGCAGATGTGAACAGAGCCTTAGAAAGTTAACAAATTTATCATTATTCACTAATTAAACATTTCTGTCGATTGTCTGTGCAGGTAAACGCAACATATTGTTCTCTGGTATCAGCCATTTTTGCTGGTGGGTTACAGGTGAATACAATCTATTGTCCCCTGTTATCAGCTATCTTAGTCCTGGGACCTCTGCTGATGAGAGCGATGGGGCGTTGAGCTCCAATGTGTATGTCAGACCCCGACCGGTCACCTATTGATGGCCTATCCTAAGGCTTTATTCCCACGACCGGGTGTCAATTCACACGACCGATTTGCAGCCATGCCGGACCCGTTTTCACGGATGCCTCAGATTTGAGTCTATTGAGGAATCCGGGACATGTCCTATTTTTTCCCGGGCCATTCACACGGTTCGTTAAAAAAACAGGCGCGTGAATCGCCCCATGGAGATGCATTGATTTTATTGCAGCCGTGTGACGGCCGGGAAAAAAATGTCCGTCACCCGATCATGTGAATAAGGCCTAAGGAGAGGTCATCAGTGTTTAATATTGGAAAACCCCTTTAAGAGAGGATGTGGATTTCAGACGACCTTAGACACCAATAGACAATGCAGTTAGGCCGGAGTCACTGATCACAGATGTGTCCTAACGGAGCAGAGATCAGAAGAAGACGACATTGAAGAAAACTCTGCAGGGAAGAATCACCCGGCGACGGGGAACTGGACAGCGATAAAAATAAAACAGCTGAGACAGATAACTGTGGATTGGCTTTGTTTGGGTGAAATGATGTCAGTGAAGTTTCCCCCGCTCGTCCTGTTCACAGCCTCGGAATTCATGGCTGACATTTCCAGAATCTCTTAAAGGGCTGCTTAGCATAACGGCTCCATAACCACATCCATCCGAGGAGCAGAAGGCATTATAAATCACTCACAGAGCACAGGAAATCAGCCATCCAAGGCCAATCAAGCCATTATTAGACGATTACCTATTAGCCAGTTAAAACCTAATGAGCGGAACAATAAAATGATACGAATAAAAATCTACAACGGACCCTGGGGCTGGAAATAAAACCTGGATGAGAAGAGGTAACAGCACCACCGTGTCCCGATGCTCAGGGAGAGAACGATATGACAGAAGAACTTAACAGTCTACATTTTTTTTTTGTCCAAATAAAAAGGAAAAATCTAGATTTTGAAAAAAAATTATATTATTTAAACTTCCTGCCAGCAGGTGGCAGCAGAGTTCAGCGACAGGAGAAGACACGGTCTTGCTGTATGGCAGCTGCAAATTTACTTCCCCGCCATACTACTAACGTCAATACTACGGCTGTGATACTCCCTGCGCATGCATAGCAGCCTCTTCAGGACACTCTGTATGCTTCTAGTGAGTAGGGAACCAACTCTGTACAGGCCTTCAGTTGCATCAGGTTTTTTTCTCCAGTTACATCCAGAGCTGCAATGAGACAGCCACACCTCTAAGGTAAGGTTTCACAATTCAATGCACTCTGCAGTGCTACATTTTTGGAGATGTAAGGTTTTCCACATTAGTCACGGATTTGCCTGAGGATCTCAGACTGACATTTGGATTTCTGCAGCGGTTTTACCCTTTAAGATGCCGCGGACACGCACGCAGATTAGACTCATTCAATGGGGCTAATCTGCCTGTAGGTTCATGACGCGTTTTTTGCTCAGAACCCGCATCAAAAAGTGAAATTTTCCTGCAATGTGGTTTTCGATTTGCCCCAAACAGAATATTTCCCATTATAATCAATGGGACGCTCTTTGTAAGCGGTCTTCATAAATATGTTGGCGCAGTTTCCGCACCAAAATACATGTGAACATGGTCTAAACCAGTAAAGGCCTGCAGGGAGATGTAAGGAAGTCTGATAGCTCAAAGGTAGACAATGAAAACTTGGATGCAGCTCTGGATGTAACTGGAGTAAATTATATAATGTAACTCAAGAACAGTACAAGATAAATCAGACTGTATGCGGCCGTGATCTACACTCACCTGAACGCCTCGTCTCCGGCTGTGTCCTCATGCAGAACCGGAGCTTAAATCAGTCCGAGCTTCAAAGCCGCCCTCACACCTCACATTATTCTACTTGGCTGAATCATCAATCACATTTCATACCGGGCTGATCCAGTCCTAGAATAACAAAATCTAAAAATGACATTATCTCATCGTGCTCTGCACCCACCACAAAGTCTGATGTCACCCGTCCCTCTCATACACGTCCTGAGTCAGCGTCTGTATAATCGCCAAACTATAACAAAAGGGGCAAAATGGGGCAATTACCCCGAGCGCTTCCACCATTTAGAGACCACTCTGTTCCCCCCTGTGAAGTCCCCCTTATCTTCCACCCTGGTGGCTCATCACAAACTTCCATTGGGCACTGGCTATGGTATTACATGGGCATCATATGGAAGTATTATTAGAACTGTAATTTGGGCACTGGATGGTACTGATATATGGGCAATACATGGCACTACTATTTGGACAGTGTATAATCCTATTATGTAGGCAACATATGGTAGTATGTGGACACTGTATAGTACTGTTACTTGGCACTATATGGTGTATTATTTAGGCACTTTAAAGTGGTATTAGTTTGTCGCTATATATCACTGATATTTGAGAACTGTTTGGTGCTGGTGTTCACTGTATGGCATTGTTATGTAGGTACCATATGAAACTATTTTGTGTACAATGTATGGCGCTGTTATGTAGGTACTATATGGCATGATTATGTGTACAGACAATGTATGGCGCTGTTATGTTGGTACTATATGGCACGACTGTGTACAGACAATGTATGGCGCTGTTATGTTGGTACTATATGGCACTATTATGTGTACAGACAACATATGGCACTGTTGTGTATGTACTATATGGAACTATTATGTGTACAGATAATGTATAGCGCTGTTGTGAAGGTACTATATGGCACTATTATGTTTACAGACACTGTATGGCACTGTTATGTAGGTACTATATGGCACTATTATGTGTACAGACAACGTATGGCACTGTTATGTAGGTACTATATGGCACTATTGTATGTACAGACAATGTATGGCACTGTTATGTAGGTACTATATGGCACTATTATGTGTACAGGCACTGTTATGTAGATACTATATGGCACGATTATGCGGGAAGACACTGTATGGCACTATTATGTAGGTACTATATGGCACTATTATGAGGGAAGACACTGTATGGCACTTATGTGGGTACTATTTGGCACTATTATATGGGCAGACACTGTATGGTTACACTGTATGGTTCTGTTATATAGGTACTATATGGCACTATTATGCGGGCAGACACTATGGCACTATTATGTATGTACTATTTGGCACTATTATGTGGGCAGACACTGTATGGTTATGTTATATAGGTAATATATGGCACTATAATGTGGGCAGACACTGTATGGTCCTGTTATGTTGGTAGTATATGGCACTATTATGCGGGCAGACACTGTATGGCACTATTATGTAGGTACTATATGGCACTATTATGCGGGCAGACACTATGGCACTATTATGTATGTACTATTTGGCACTATTATGTGGGCAGACACTGTATGGTTATGTTATGTTGGTAGTATATGGCACTATTATGCGGGCAGATACTGTATGGCACTATTATGTAGGTACTGTATGGCACTATTATGCGGACAGACACTGTATGGAACTGTTATATAGGTACTATTTGGCACTATTATGTTGGCAGACCCTGTTTGGCACTGTTATGTAGGTACGATATGGCACTATTATATGTACAGGCACTATATGTTTCTGTTATGCCCCCGCTATATGGGGTATAATTTTAGAACTATATGGTGGAATTACTTGGGCACTGTATATAACTATTAAAAGAACTGTATGGCATAGTTATTTAAAACAACCTAAACAAAAACCTCACACCAAAGATGGCATAAATTGGGGTCCCTTATAGTATATAAACCTAAAAACGAACCAAAAATGGGACATAGCCCTTAGAAAAGTAATGTACTCCAAAAATAAAAGTACAAAAAGTCTTTATTGAATATAATAACAAATGACAAATGATGAAAAAGAGATCTGATACAATAAATACGGAGACATATACAACAGGGTCAGATGGAAATAGACCAAGACCAACAGAATCAACCGTCCACTGATGACCTATAACACGCTTAGGTATAAATAAATAATCAGTAAGTCCAGGGGTATGGGGTGGTAGGTCCCATACATAGTGCCATGCTATCAGCTAAAATATCAACGTATGGAGAAATGTAGCCTGCACAGAATATAGTACATGTGGTAGTACGTACAAAGCCTGCAAAGTATATATGGTAGTACGTAACGAATGCAGCTGAAAACGTATGCAGATAGTATGACGGCTCAAATGGCCAAGAAAAATATAGCTAACATGGCTGAATGACAAAGCACAATACTGTGGAGGCTACACAAAGCTGAAAAAACCTATGCACATACCCTGAGACATGATGAAAGGCGTGAAGGCTCAAAGGAGTGGATGGGTGAACAAGCGCCTCGACGCGCGTTTCGCCCTGTGACCGGCTTCGTCAGGAGGCTCCTGTGGACGGTTGATTCTGTTGGTCTTGGTCTATTTCCATCTGACCCTGTTGTATATGTCTCCGTATTTATTGTATCAGATCTCTTTTTCATCATTTGTCATTTGTTATTATATTCAATAAAGACTTTTTGTACTTTTATTTTTGGAGTACATTACTTTTCTAAGGGCTATGTCCCATTTTTGGTTCGTTTTTAGGTTTATATGGCATAGTTATTTAGTCACTGTAGGTTACTGTAATTTGGCCCTGTAGAACGTATTATTTTTGCACTTTATGGTGGCATTGTGCGGGCAGTATTATGGTGGCATTGTGCGGGCAGTATTATTTATGGTGGCATTGTGCGGGCAGTATTATGGTGGCATTGTGCGGGCAGTATTATGGTGGCATTGTGCGGGCAGTATTATGGTGGCATTGTGCGGGCAGTATTATGGTGGCATTGTGCGGGCAGTATTATGGTGGCATTGTGCGGGCAGTATTATGGTGGCATTGTGCGGGCAGTATTATGGTGGCATTGTGCGGGCAGTATTATGGTGGCATTGTGCGGGCAGTATTATGGTGGCATTGTGCGGGCAGTATTATGGTGGCATTGTGCGGGCAGTATTATTTATGGTGGCATTGTGCGGGCAGTATTATGGTGGCATTGTGCGGGCAGTATTATGGTGGCATTGTGCGGGCAGTATTATGGTGGCATTGTGCGGGCAGTATTATTTTCCATGTTTTCCCTTTTTCTGCATTGAAGATTATGGAATGGAAACGATTCTTCTAGTTCTAGACACAAGGGCTGTTCATTTGCCGGCCATCTGAGCCTTTCTGTGCCCTGCACCCGGACACCTCCTATAGACATTCTTACAGGATATACGGTTATAGCGCTTGTTCGGCTCCCATTACATAAATGAACGATTAGACTCGGCTATCCTATACATTTCCATGGCGTCTCATAAACACCTCCAAGCCTGAAGGGGTTAAGCGGCTTCTCGTCTTGCACCGTGTAAGTCCCCTATGACAGCAGCACTTACATGAGGTAAGACCCCACATCCCCTCCAAGAGGACCCCACATCCCCTCCAAGAGGACCCCACATCCCCTCCAAGAACAATCATTTATTCAGCACAGAAATTCTCCAGAATCTCATATATTAAAATAATGGACGTTCCCTGCCAGCAGCCGCACCGATGATTCATGGGAAATACTGTACCGGAGATAATGGACGCAGCCGGATCCTCGCAATGAAATAACTCCATTCATAGAAAATCTTATATATGGGATTCATTCATGTGATAATAAGGCTGAACCTATCCCTATACCTAAGACCATTATATATATTCAGTATGAAGAATTTAAAGGGGTGAAGCACATCCTCCTTATACATTAATATGTTATAAAACTCCTCTGGATGATTGAAACGAGGGGTCTGCCACTTCTGAATGACGCTTCGTTCTATTTAATCATCACCATTTACTAGTAGATGTTTAGAATTAAGCTGGGGGCGCTGTTGCATTGATGTCTATTGAAAATATAGGCCTGTGACAGTGGTGAAAAGTGGTACTGCATGTGAAAGGAGTTTCAATGGAAGTTGCTTCCAGATGATGTCAGATCCTTGAGTTTAATCAGTAGCGTTGGTCTCCTGTCATATTATATATACGAAATGATCTCATATTATAAGAGGTGTAATGTTTCCTTTAAGCTATTAAAGATCCCTCAAAAACGCTTGACCAAACGTCCAATGTCCAAAATGTTGGTAACGAGTACAAAGAATGTGGGCATTTCCCTTTCTAAATTTGCGCCCATCTCAACAAGAATTCCCAGGATGCACTTCTGCTGATCTGGAGTTTCAATGCAATATTTTACATGACGTCAACGCCAAGAGGTTCAAAAGTTCAAATGTAAGTTCCCTGCAGTTGTGGGATACACATGATATAATTAGTGTGGAGTAAAATAGAACGCGGTTATAATGTGGGCGGGGATCGGGGGTGGAGTATTGTATACAGGACAGATCAAAATGTCTTCTTACACCCGTCCTGGGCTCGGTAACATCTGTATCCTGGGGACTATGGCCCGGCCGTCATAGGGTTATGCACAAGAAGCTGGAAATCTTGGGATGTAACTGGAGCACGGCCTTGGTGGTGACGGAGAAGAGTGGCAGCCGAGAGGACGACGCAACAGAGGCCGGGAATTGCTATATAATGCAAGCGACACTACTGCTGAGCGGTCACTGCAGCACTAAATCCACCTACACCTGCAAGGGGCATGGTTGATCGGGGTTAATTTAGGTGCATCTATGGCAATCCGTGCGCCAGAAAATGGAATCGATGCCAGCGACTAACACTGATGTAGATTTGCGCTATAGATGACACCAATCTCTGGTGTAAATGATAGTAAATTTGACATTGCGTGGGTGGCCCCGCCCCCTCAGTGTGAACCCCACCAATTTTTTGAAAAGTTTGAAGAGACGTAAAAATATTTTAAAAATTTGTGCAAGAAGCCAAGTTTTTGCGCAAATTTTTACTTTTCATACGAGTGTTTAATAAATTCCTCCCTATCATTTTAAAATTCTACACAGCGCCGTAGAAATCTGAGGCCTTGTCCACACGCCGCTCAAAAAAAACTCAGTATGAACACGTCAAAAACACTAGCGTTTTTGCAACACGCTTTTTAAAGCACAGGAGTTTTTTTGCCGCATTTTCAGCGCATTTTTTGGATGCGTAATTAGGAGTCCCATTGACTATGGGAATTAGGCGCGTTCCCTACGCGTTTTCGGCGTGTTTTATGTGCCAGGAATTGACCTGATGCTCCTTTTTCTACACGGCGCATTTCTTAAACACACGTGTGTAAACAAAGCGCGTCGTATGCGCTACAATGTGTTTTTACATTGATATCAATGGGAAGCTTAAAGCGCGTGTTTTTGAGGCATTTTTTGGGTGCGTAAAACGCGTCAAAAACACGCCGTGTGAACAAGGCCTTAGTGGATGCGTAAAGACATGATACAAGACATGATACATATGTAATCGCCCTTTCAAAAATAGTGAGCTGCCATTATATGGGGATAAAGTGGCGCGCCGTCATCAAAAATATGGAAACTTTCCGAGCGGCTAATCTCCTGACCAACTTTTCTGTCGTACCCGGGATGATACGTGAGATATAAAACATAGAGATTTATCAAAACTGGAAAATGGCCTCTACAAAAAGAGGTGGAATCTGATTGGTTGCCACGGGCGACTGCTCCACTTTCGCCTTGCGCCAGGCTTGACACATTTCCGTCACGGCTGGGATGTAGATTGTGGGAAATGTTTGCCCGCCGTTGATATATGGCGTCTGCACGCTCCACAGGCAGGACACAAGCGTCGCAGTCAGACGGCAGCCGCCACGCACGCCTATGTCACGCCACTGTGTGATTTGCAGTCAACCTTGATATCTGCTTCTTAAGACTTCCAGCAAGTGCCTGAGACGATTTACTCCTTCATCGGGTTTCCAAATATTTGGACAGGGGGAAACCATTTGTCATCGCGAGACCAGAACCAAAGGCCACGATGGAAAGATCAGTTTCCTCCTCGTTAGACGCGCGGCGCGGTCCGGAGACAATGAGGACAAGACCTGAGGTCCCTGTGGGCATCGCAACATCAGGAAATGAATTCACGGTCCTGGACAAGTTACGGCACGCTACACTGACCGCTAATGGCGCGAGGTCAGCGGGACACACAGCACCTGCACGCTGCGGAGGTCTGTTCTCCATCACTTGTCACGTCCGTCTTCCATTGATACAAATGTATCAGATAAAAATAATAATGATGATGATGATGATCAGAGTGGAGAGCGGTTACAGTGTCTCTCTGGAGGACCCGTCCTGTCCTGCATTACACAGACAACATGGATATGAATGGACACTGTGTAATGCTTTATTTCTCCTGTGGTGGCGCTGCAGGGAAACTGAACACTTACTGACAGGTTTCCCTGCAGATTACAGATGATCGCTGGGGGTCCTAGCAGGGGAAAACTTTGCTATCCTGTAGAAATTGTCCAAAGCGCAGAACCCCCTTTATCTGGCATTGGATAATCCAGAAAGTCTGAGAATCTAGCTCTGCAGTATAATGTAGAATTTCACAAGATCAGAAGCAGAACACCTAGGCCTCATTTACACGGCTGTGCCCGTAATCACGCGATTTCTGGGACGGCCGGCCGCCGATGGCCGCGGGCCGCATTTTCAGGCCCTGTTCCCATACAAAGTATGGGACCCAGGGCTTGTTTCACAGGTATAAATAGCGCTAATGTCCGTCACCGTCACCGCGCTCCTTATTTTTACCCCGCACTCGTCTGTCTGATACCAATTAATCCACATTTATTTTTTTCTTAATCCTTAACCCTTGAGGGACTAAAATTCCTGCCTGCGCTAAATTTGGGAACAGCGGATGCCCTCAGATTACTCAGCGGAGGGCAACACGACTCCAGGTCCTAAACCTCCGACCCTAAAATATCAGCCTTCCACACCTACCGAACAGGTGCACTTATGTAGATTTGCATAAAAAGAGGCGTGTCCCTTTGGAATAGGGGCGGATCTTATATGTCCTGCAATTTGGGATTCAAATGTTGTGAGGAATATCCTCTTCTGTACCTCCCAAAATGTGAATCCCCATTCAACCCCCAATTGTGCCTAGGAATACCCACAAATACTCACAGGAACGCCCACTTTGGGGTAAATTTGCATAAGCCCGCCCCTTTAAGGTTCATTTCATAGGGATGTTGGGAGGTATGTCTTCTGTATCTAACAGCAGCCATATTGATAAACACTCAGCTTTCCTAGAAACAGATAGAACTAAGGCATGAATAGAACTCAAGGACGTCATAAACCGGGCACCGGACAGGCGGTGGATGGGCCCCAATAATTTGAGTAACGAGTTGATACATATTTTGTAACATTGTAACTACCAAGCCACGCCCCTTTTTCTCGGTAAAGAAGAAACTTTCTTGGTTACCTGTAAATGGCGCAGTGTGGGGAAAGCGCCGGATTTCCCTGCATGATGTCGCAGATTGACGCATGAGACATTTTATGGCGAAACCCTGCCGAGCCCGAGGAGTAATGTCATGAGGTTCATTGCTGGGGCACTGGTCGGCGGGGTAACAATCGCTCCAGGACCCCCCGATCAGACACTTTTATGTCCCCCCAGTGATAGCGCGTTCTCAGATCTCACATGAAAGAAGTAAAGGAAGATTTACGTTTTCTACCCGCGACTCCTCCACCATATTCAGCCGCACAATGAGAGGCTGGAGACAGAGCAGCGCCGACTATTCTCCGCGATATTCCCTTCCCCGGCCGTCTTATACTGAGGCCCATTCACCAGCAGCGACATCAAATTTACATCTAAAAAGCCGGAGATAAATTATAGAAGCGCTGAGCAGGAGAGCGCCATTTACCGGTAACGAAGGCGCGATCACTGAGCGAAGAGAGATTCATCATTTACACGAAGATCAACACCGCGGCTCCGAGATGAATCAGGAAGATCATTACCCAATATTATTGTACCCCAAGTGTCAGTCTCATTATCCTGTACCCCAAGTGTCAGTGTATCATTATCCTGTACCCCAAGTGTCAGTCTCATTTTCCTGTGAAGTGTCAGTGTCATTATCCTGTGAAGTGTCAGTATATCATTATCCTGTACCCAAAGTGTCAGTGTTATTATCCTGTGAAGTGTCAGTGTCATTATCCTGTGAAGTGTCAGTGTATTATTATCCTGTACCCCAAGTGTCAGTGTCATTATCCTGTACCCCAAGTGTCATTATCCTGTACCCCAAGTGTCAGTGTCATTATCCTGTACCCAAAGTGTCAGTTTTATTATCCTGTGAAGTGTCATTATCCTGTGAAGTGTCAGTGTATCATTATCCTGTACCCCAAGTGTCAGTGTTATTATCCTGTGAAGTGTCAGTGTCATTATCCTGTGAAGTCTCAGTGTCATTATCCTGTACCCCAAGTGTCAGTATCATTATCCTGTACCCCAAGTGTCAGTGTGTCGTTATCCTGTACCCCAAGTGTCAGTATCATTATCCTGTACCCCAAGTGTCAGTATCATTATCCTGTACCCCAAGTGTCAGTGTGTCATTATCCTGTACCCCAAGTGTCAGTGTGTCATCCTGTACCCCAAGTGTCAGTGTCATTATCCTGTGAAGTCTCAGTGTCATTATCCTGTGAAGTCTCAGTGTCATTATCCTGTGAAGTGTCAATGTCATTATCCTGTGAAGTGTCAGTGTCATTATCATGTACCCCAAGTGTCAGTGTCATTATCCTGTACCCCAAGTGTCAGTGTCATTATCCTGTACCCCAAGTGTCAGTGTTATTATCCTGTGAAGTGTCAATGTCATTATCCTGTGAAGTGTCAGTGTATCATTATCCTGTACCCCAAGTGTCAGTGTGTCATTATCCTGTACCCCAAGTGTCAGTATCATTATCCTGTACCCCAAGTGTCAGTGTGTCATTATCCTGTACCCCAAGAGTCAGTGTGTCATTATCCTGTACCCCAAGTGTCAGTGTATCATCCTGTACCCCAAGTGTCAGTGTCATTATCCTGTGAAGTGTCAGTGTCATTATCCTGTGAAGTGTCAGTGTCATTATCCTGTGAAGTGTCAGTGTCATTATCCTGTGAAGTGTCAATGTCATTATCCTGTGAAGTGTCAGTGTCATTATCCTGTACCCCAAGTGTCAGTGTTATTATCCTGTGAAGTGTCAGTGTCATTATCCTGTGAAGTGTAAGTGTATCATTATCCTGTACCCCAAGTGTCAGTGTCATTATCCTGTGAAGTGTCAGTGTATTATTATCCTGTACCCCAAGTGTCAGTGTCATTATCCTGTACCCAAAGTGTCAGTTTTATTATCCTGTGAAGTGTCATTATCCTGTGAAGTGTCAGTGTATCATTATCCTGTACCCCAAGTGTCAGTGTCATTATCCTGTGAAGTCTCAGTGTCATTATCCTGTGAAGTGTCAATGTCATTATCCTGTGAAGTGTCAGTGTCATTATCATGTACCCCAAGTGTCAGTGTCATTATCCTGTACCCCAAGTGTCAGTGTCATTATCCTGTACCCCAAGTGTCAGTGTTATTATCCTGTGAAGTGTCAATGTCATTATCCTGTGAAGTGTCAGTGTATCATTATCCTGTACCCCAAGTGTCAGTATCATTATCCTGTACCCCAAGTGTCAGTGTGTCATTATCCTGTACCCCAAGTGTCAGTATCATTATCCTGTACCCCAAGTGTCAGTGTGTCATTATCCTGTACCCCAAGAGTCAGTGTGTCATTATCCTGTACCCCAAGTGTCAGTGTATCATCCTGTACCCCAAGTGTCAGTGTCATTATCCTGTGAAGTGTCAGTGTCATTATCCTGTGAAGTGTCAGTGTCATTATCCTGTGAAGTGTCAGTGTCATTATCCTGTGAAGTGTCAATGTCATTATCCTGTGAAGTGTCAGTGTCATTATCCTGTACCCCAAGTGTCAGTGTTATTATCCTGTGAAGTGTCAGTGTCATTATCCTGTGAAGTGTCAGTGTATCATTATCCTGTACCCCAAGTGTCAGTGTCATTATCCTGTGAAGTGTCAGTGTATTATTATCCTGTACCCCAAGTGTCAGTGTCATTATCCTGTACCCAAAGTGTCAGTTTTATTATCCTGTGAAGTGTCATTATCCTGTGAAGTGTCAATGTCATTATCCTGTGAAGTGTCAGTATCATTATCCTGTACCCCAAGTGTCAGTGTTATTATCCTGTGAAGTGTCAGTGTCATTATCCTGTGAAGTCTCAGTGTCATTATCCTGTACCCCAAGTGTCAGTATCATTATCCTGTACCCCAAGTGTCAGTGTGTCATTATCCTGTACCCCAAGTGTCAGTATCATTATCCTGTACCCCAAGTGTCAGTATCATTATCCTGTACCCCAAGTGTCAGTATCATTATCCTGTACCCCAAGTGTCAGTGTGTCATTATCCTGTACCCCAAGTGTCAGTGTGTCATCCTGTACCCCAAGTGTCAGTGTTATTATCCTGTGAAGTGTCAATGTCATTATCCTGTGAAGTGTCAGTGTATCATTATCCTGTACCCCAAGTGTCAGTATCATTATCCTGTACCCCAAGTGTCAGTGTGTCATTATCCTGTACCCCAAGTGTCAGTATCATTATCCTGTACCCCAAGTGTCAGTGTGTCATTATCCTGTACCCCAAGAGTCAGTGTGTCATTATCCTGTACCCCAAGTGTCAGTGTATCATCCTGTACCCCAAGTGTCAGTGTCATTATCCTGTGAAGTGTCAGTGTCATTATCCTGTGAAGTGTCAGTGTCATTATCCTGTGAAGTGTCAATGTCATTATCCTGTGAAGTGTCAGTGTCATTATCCTGTACCCCAAGTGTCAGTGTCACTATCCTGTACCCCAAGTGTCAGTGTTATTATCCTGTGAAGTGTCAATGTCAATATCCTGTGAAGTGTCAGTGTGTCATTATCCTGTACCCCAAGTGTCAGTGTGTCATCCTGTACCCCAAGTGTCAGTGTATCATCCTGTACCCCAAGTGTCAGTGTCATTATCCTGTGAAGTGTCAGTGTCATTATCCTGTGAAGTGTCAGTGTCATTATCCTGTGAAGTGTCATTATCCTGTGAAGTGTCAGTGTCATTATCCTGTGAAGTGTCATTATCCTGTGAAGTGTCAGTGTCCTGTCGCATTGATGGTTCTTATGGCTGGACGCAGATGGTGCATTGACTGATTCTTTACCGTTCCCCTCCCCCTCCCCATCATATTAATGACATAAATGGGCGATTATTGCTCATGAGTCGCAGCTCCGCACCAGTCACCCACAACCGCCGCACAAAGGACAATTCATCACTGCCTTTCCTGCTGGAATAATGATCCGGGATCCCGGCTGTAAATATCTCCCACATGCGCCGCTGTCCCTCTGCTACACTGCAGCATAAGAAATATAAACCGTGCCACAAATGCCACGTTACCCGGAGCAGCCAGTCACCCGCCAAGAAGAACCGGACGCCATCATAGTCATCATTTATTGAGTAATAAAATATTCTATTCTATTCATATCCAGCAATCGTCTGACATCCCACACACAGGTGTAATGCAGAGAGAGCAAGCAGATTTATCTCCTGACATACTCTGTGCTGCTGGGGGGGGGGAGAGTGCTCCTTCCACTAAGTAACTCTCAGTCTGTGACCTCCCACAAGATCAGCACACTCCTCTCCTGAAATACTCTGTGCTGCTTGTTGTATCTCAGCCCAGAGGCGGTGCATTGATCTGGGATATTTCATACAGGTCACGCTGGTTAATTTACTGACAATACAAACTAATAGGAGTGATGGCGACTCAATTACACACACGGACGATATGTGGCCGCTCAGACTGTATATAAACCACACGCAATAACCCTCTAGTTCTGCAATAGGACCACCATTTGTAGCCACATGGACTGAGGTGGTCACAGGACGTTTTCTCTGCTGTACAGTAGACTGCCTCTCCATGCTGCACAGACTTGTCTTAGGTCTCCTCCAGTCAGGAAGCTCAGGGTAAGAAGCAAGACAAGGGGTGAAAAGTGCCGGAGCTCGTCCAGTCCTATGTCAATAAAACGTAATCACTGTATAATGAAAAGTTTTGCAACTTTATTCCTTGCTGTCAGGGAATGGAAGCATTCAGGTTTACACCTAGAGGGTGAAAACCTCCCTGGATGAATACTTCTCATAGCTGAATGTTTGTTACAATTGTATCTATTCTAGACAATCCTCTGTAAGGTAAACACAACAGCAGATCAAAACAGTCTCCTGCCCTGATAGTTTGTTACAATGTATCAGTGCAGGTAAAATGTATCCGTTTTTGTGTCTCTTAGACAATTGTTTAGTTCAATTTTTCGAAGTCCTCCCTTCTTAATAATGACATTAAAGTCCCCCGAGGCCGTGATCACACAATGTGCTGCACATTAAGAGCACGGCAGGAGGACAATTTGTGCACCTCTTGGGGCCTGTTCACATCTGCGTTGGCGGCTTCTAAGGGGCCTCTGTCACAGATCCAGCCGAAGATACCAGAAACAATAGTGTAGCAGGCTGCGCTATTGTTTCCGGTGAAGCCACGGACACCATGACGGAAACCCGGTGGAACCTACTAAAGTCACTGTGTTCCGTGTGCTGGTGACCGCCCTACAATGAAAATGGCAATTTCTGTTTTTTTGTTGTTCTGCTTCTCTGATGGAGGAAACACTGACGCAGGTGTGAACAGGCCCTTAGAAACATCAACCAAATTGGCGAGATTTGCCCCTAATTTATTAAAAAACACGACTCAAAGTCTTTTGCAACATGTGCGGCGTTATATCTGCACCAAAGGTTTTCTTACTTCACTGGATACATTTTGCAGAATCTAAGTGAGACCACGTCCCATTTTCTCCTCACTTTCAAATTCGGCGATTACGAAATAAGGCTGAGTTCACACGACCTATTTTCATGTAAACGAAGGCGTATTACGCCTCCATTTACGCCTGAAAATACGGCTACAATACGTCGGCAAACATCTGCCCATTCATTTGAATGGGTTTGCTGACGTACTGTGCCGATGACCTGTAATTTTACGCGTCGCTGTCAAAAGACGGCACGTAAAATAACAGCCTCGCAAAGAAGTGCAGGACACTTATATACATTATATGCGGGACACTTCTCGGGACGTAATTTGAGCCGTTTTTCATTGACTTCAATGAAGAACAGCTCCAAATTACGTCTGTAATGGACGCCCCGCAAAATGCGAGTACGAGCAATTACGTCTGAAATGCAGGAGCTGTTTCTCCTGAAAACAGCTCTGTAATTTCAGCCGTAATGGTCGATATCGTGTGCACATACCCTTAGGGTATGTTCACACGGCCTATTTACGGACGTAATTAGGGCGTTTTTGCCCCGAATTACGTCTGAAAATAGCGCCTCAATAGCGCTGACAAACATCTGCCCATTGAAAGCAATGGGCAGACGTTTGTCTGTTCACACGAGGCGTATATTTACGCGCCGCTGTCAAATGACGGCGCGTAAATAGACGCCCTCGTCAAAGAAGTGACCTGTCACTTCTTTGGCCGTAATTGGAGCCGTTATTCATGGACTCCAATGAATAGCAGCGCTAATTACGGCCGTCATTGACGCGGCGTTCAAGCGCCTGCACATGCCGGTACGGCTGAAATTACGGGGATGTTTTCAGGCTCAAACATCCCCGTAATTTCAGCCGTTACGGACGCCCTCGTGTGAACATACCCTTACAGTCGCAAAAAATGTGAAACACTTTCAGATTGTAGATTCACCTATAAGAGTTACATTTACACCAAATGACACTAAACAGGGTAATAAATGTAGATCATAGTGAATATCCCCTGCACTTCCACTAATCCACTAGTGACTACTCTTCCTATACACTAGTAATGCACTTTCTCTACACTAGTAATACACCTTCTCTACACTAGTAATACACCTTCTCTACACTAGTAATACACCTTCTCTACACTAGTAATACACTTCCTCTACACTAGTAATACACTTCCTCTACACTAGTAATACACCTTCTCTACACTAGTAATACACTTCCTCTACACTAGTAATACACTTCCTCTACACTAGTAATACACTTCCTCTACACTAGTAAAACACTTCCTCTACACTAGTAATACACTTCCTCTACACTAGTAATACACTTCCTCTACACTAGTAATACACTTCCTCTACACTAGTAAAACACTTCCTCTACACTAGTAATACACTTCCTCTACACTAGTAATACACTTCCTCTACACTAGTAATACACTTCCTCTACACTAGTAATACACTTCCTCTACACTAGTAATACACTTCCTCTACACTAGTAATACACTTCCTCTACACTAGTAATACACTTCCTCTACACTAGTAAAACACTTTCTCTACACTAGTAATACACTTCCTCTACACTAGTAATACACTTTCTCTACACTAGTAATACACTTCCTCTACACTAGTAATACACTTCCTCTACACTAGTAATACACTTCCTCTACACTAGTAATACACTTCCTCTACACTAGTAATACACTTCCTCTACACTAGTAAAACACTTTCTCTACACTAGTAATACACTTCCTCTACACTAGTAAAACACTTTCTCTACACTAGTAATACACTTCCTCTACACTAGTAATACACTTCCTCTACACTAGTAAAACACTTTCTCTAAACTAGTAATACACCTTCTCTAAACTAGTAATACACCTTATCTACACTAGTGATACACTTTTTCCTACACTAGTAATACACGTTCTCTACACTAGTAATACACGTTCTCTACACTAGTAATACACGTTCTCTACACTAGTAATACACTTCCTCTACACTAGTAAAACACTTTCTCTTTACTAGTAATACACCTTCTCTAAACTAGTAATACACCTTCTCTACACTAGTGATACATTTTGTCTACACTAGTAATACACTTCCTCTACACTAGTGATACATTTTCTCTGCACTAGTAATACACTTTCTCTACACTAGTAATACACTTTCTCTACACTAGTAATATATAAATCCAGAGGAAAATGATCCAAGGAAAAAGGCAGAACTCCACTGGGTGAATAAAACACAATTTCTTATACCATGATGGAGTGCTGCCTTTTTCCTTGGATTTATATATTGGTTTAATTTAAGGGGATTTGGTCAAAATCCCTTGAGGCTTAGCACACGCTATATTTTCCATTACTGTACAGCTCTAACATCTCATTTATTCTCTGCACTAGTGATACAACTCCTGCATACTAGTGATACACTTCCTCCACACTAGTGATACACGTCTTTCGTACTAGAGATACACTTCCTCTAAACTAGTTATACACTTCTTCCATACTAGTAATACACTTTCTATATACTAGTGATACACTTCCTTGACACTAGGTATACACTTCTTCCATACTAGTGATACTCTTTCTCTATACTAGTAATCCACTCCATCAACACTAGTAATACACCTCCTTCACACTTGTATTACACTTCCTCTATACTAGTGAAAAATTTCTTCCATACTAGTGATACACTTTCTCTATACTAGTAATAGACTCCCTCTACACTAGTAATACACCACCTTCATACTGGTGATATACTTCCTCCATACTAGTAATATACTTCCTCTGTACTAGTGATATACTTCCCCTACACTAGTGACACACTTCATCTAGACTAGTAATACCATTCCTCCATACTAGTAATATACTTCCTCTGTACTAGTGATATACTTCCTCTACACTAGTGACACACTTCCTCTACACTAGTAATACACTTCCTCCATACTAGTGATATTCTTCCCCTACACTAGTGATACACTTTCTCTACACTAGTGATATACTTCCTAAATACTAGTGATACACTTTCTCTACTCTAGTGATATACTTCCTAAATACTAGTGATACACTTTCTCTACACTAGTGATATACTTCCTAAATACTAGTGATATACTTCCTAAATACTAGTGATATTCTTCCTCTACACTAGTGATATACTTCCTAAATACTAGTGATATTCTTCCTCTACACTAGTGATACACAGAGTTCTTACCTCTTTGTCAGCAGCACTGAACACACTGGACACTGGAGTCATGGCCTTATATTCGGAGCCGGCTGCCTACAAATGGGATGAGCGCTGGATATTCCTGAAATCCATGAGAATGTTGAATGGAATCTGAGCGTGATATGGGAAATCCTACAGAAGACGATGGCCCAGATGCTGGGTCGATGTTAAGCCAGAGCCCTGGTCCCCGGAGAAGTGGGAGACTTTATTATTGGCAGCGATTTCTCATTGAAGAACGCAAATGATTTCCTGACTGGAGATTCTGAAACATGCACAGAGTTTGTGCACTGCAGAAGATCTCAAAAAGAAACTTGGCCCATATTCCTGAAATCCATGAGAATGTTGAATGGAATCTGAGCGTGATATGGGAAATCCTACAGAAGATGATGGCCCAGATGCTGGGTCGATGTTAAGCCAGAGCCCTGGTCCCCGGAGAAGTGGGAGACTTTATTATTGGCAGCGATTTCTCATTGAAGAACGCAAATGATTTCCTGACTGGAGATTCTGAAACATGCACAGAGTTTGTGCACTGCAGAAGATCTCAAAAAGAAACTTGGCCCAGCGCGCCGGGGGCAGATCCGTGCCAGCTCTCCAGAAAAAAAAGCTCTTCATTATGAAAGACAGGCTGTGCAACTCTACCCGCTTATGTCAACAATGGCCCCGGCTGCTCGCTGGAAAGAGAAGGCTGGCACTTATCAAAGAAGCTGCTTGTCACATGAAAGAGATACCTAAAGGTGCAGGGAGCGAGGCAGAGGGGGCAGCAGACGGGTACGGCCAGTGCAGGGGTCTAGAGGCACTTACAATGTGACTGGCATCTCTTAGGGCAACTGTGGCAATTGCAGAAATGGCACAAAAAACAGATATGCAACAATGTTTGAGGTGGGCACTGGATTAAAGGGCAAAGACGGCAGCAGAATCGTGTATTTACCCTGAGACATAAACAATCACGGACAGCGGAGCTCAGGAAATGTCATGTAAACACGGCTCATGAGGGGACTGTGGAGATGACACGGCACGGCATGATATATTATACCCTGTATATACAAGACCCACATCAGCAAAAAGCTCTCTCTAAGATATACGGGAGATGGAGCTTTTCACTGAGGGCATCTGAACGGAGATGGGCGCAGTCCTGTATAGAGCTGTAAGGCAGATGCGTGATCCCGGTCCCTAGGACTGTGATATCCCCAAGGACCCGGGTTGCACTGAAACCACCCAGTGACCTACGGTGACCAATAATCTGACAAATCTGATAATCTAGCAACAATCTACTTGGGGTGGGGAGACTGTCCTTGGGGGTGGAGTGGTATTCAGTGTTACATGGCCCGTCATGGCCTAAGAATATCAATATCGGTTGTCTTTGCCCTTTAATCCTCACTCCCTCTCTCCGCACCCCTCACCCCCCCTCTCCTCACCCCCCCTCTCTCCGCACCCCCTCTCTCCGCACCCCCTCACCCCCCCCTCTCTCCTCACCCCCCCCTCTCTCCGCACCCCCTCACCCCCCTCTCTCCTCACCCCCCCTCTCTCCGCACCCCCTCACCCCCCTCTCTCCGCACCCCCTCACCCCCCCTCTCTCCGCACCCCCTCACCCCCCTCTCTCCACACCCCCTCACCCCCCCTCTCCACACCCCCGCACCCCCTCACCCCCCAACTCTCCTCACCCCCCCTCTCTCCTCACCCCCCCTCTCTCCGCACCCCCTCACCCCCCTCTCCGCACCCCCTCACCCCCCCTCTCTCCGCACCCCCTCACCCCCCAACTCTCCTCACCCCCCCTCTCTCCGCACCCCCTCACCCCCCCTCTCCGCACCCCCTCACCCCCCCCTCTCTCCGCACCCCCTCACCCCCCAACTCTCCTCACCCCCCCTCTCTCCGCACCCTCACCCCCCTCTCTCCGCACCCCCTCACCCCCCTCTCTCCTCACCCCCTCATCAGTTCAGGCTCTCGGACACTTTCTGCAGCGGCAGCACCTACTTCCTGGGCCGGATTACTGCTGCTGGGTAGTCAGATCCTGCCGGTGCGGTCCAAAGACACTTCTTCATTGTTCCCAGCGTAACAACAAGTCCACCGTCACTATTGTGGCTCTTGTCTCAGTGATGTCACTAATATGAGCAGGGGCCGGCTAAGCGATCAAGCAATCGGGGGGGTGTGTGCGGTAATGACCACTGAGGGGCCCAACAACTCCTCTACTGCCCCATGAAGATGATGAGGGTCCAGAGCTGGATCTAGACTGGACGCTGCCAGTAGACTGGATTCATTCATCCGGCAATGATTCTCGTAGTTCAAGGCTGCGGTTAAGAACGATCCCCCCCTGAGTAAAGACATTGCCACTTCCCAGATTAACCAGCGCTCATTTTTCTATGTTTTGCAGGTCACATCAATTATTCAACCAGTTACTATCGGAAACTCAGATTATCCTGCACGTTCTGAAAACCAGAAGAAGTCGCCGTCCTCCCAGCGATGGTCCACAGGGCAGAACTCATATCTGTTACATTGTATCATCACTCTCAGTACAAAGTGTCACCCTGAGCCCGGCAACCGAGGCAAAACTACCGGATAATAGAAGTCTGAACAACGTCCACAAGACAGAGACCTACATGCCAAGCATCAGAGATACAGCCTGCAATCACCACAGATAACTGACTGCACATAATGTAGTATGTGTTACCCGCAGTCCTATGTAACACCACAGATAACACAGTGATAACTCCCTGATTACAGATAATGTAGTAGATGTTACCTGCAGTCCTATGTAACACCACAGATAACACAGTGATAACTCCCTGATTACAGATAATGCAGTATGTGTTACCCGCAGTCCTATGTAACACCACAGATAACACAGTGATAACTCCCTGAGTACAGATAATGTAGTAGATGTTACCTGCAGTCCTATGTAACACCACAGATAACACAGTGATAACTCCCTGAGTACAGATAATGTAGTAGATGTTACCCGCAGTCCTATGTAACACCACAGATAACACAATGATAACTCTCTGAGTACAGATAATGTAGTAGATGTTACCTGCAGTCCTATGTAACACCACAGATAACACAATGATAACTCTCTGAGTAGAGATCATGTAGTAGATGTTACCTGCAGTCCTATGTAACACCACAGATAACACAGTGATTACTCTCTGAGTACAGATAATGTAGTAGATGTTACCTGCAGTCCTATGTAACACCACAGATAATACAGTGATAACTCTCTGAGTACAGATAATGTAGTAGATGTTACCCGCAGTCCTATGTAACACCACAGATAACACAGTGATAACTCCCTGATTACAGATAATGTAGTAGATGTTACCTGCAGTCCTATGTAACACCACAGATAACACAGTGATAACTCCCTGATTACAGATAATGTAGTAGATGTTACCTGCAGTCCTATGTAACACCACAGATAACACAGTGATAACTCCCTGAGTACAGATAATGTAGTAGATGTTACCCGCAGTCCTATGTAACACCACAGATAACACAGTGATAACTCCCTGATTACAGATAATGTAGTAGATGTTACCTGCAGTCCTATGTAACACCACAGATAACACAGTGATAACTCTCTGAGTACAGATACTGTAATAGATGTTACCTGCAGTCCTATGTAACACCACAGATAACACAGTGATAACTCCCTGAGTACAGATAATGTAGTAGATGTTACCCGCAGTCCTATGTAACACCACAGATAATACAGTGATAACTCTCTGAGCACAGATAATGTAGTAGATGTTACCTGCAGTCCTATGTAACACCACAGATAACACAGTGATAACTCTCTGAGTACAGATAATGTAGTAGATGTTACCTGCAGTCCTATGTAACACCACAGATAACACAGTGATAACTCTCTGAGTACAGATAATGTAGTAGATGTTACCTGCAGTCCTATGTAACACCACAGATAACACAGTGATAACTCTCTGAGTACAGATAATGTAGTAGATGTTACCTGCAGTCCTATGTAACACCACAGATAACACAGTGATTACTCTCTGAGTACAGATAATGTAGTAGATGTTACCTGCAGTCCTATGTAACACCACAGATAACATAGTGATAACTCTCTGAGTACAGATAATGTAGTAGATGTTACCTGCAGTCCTATGTAACACCACAGATAACACAGTGATAACTCTCTGAGTACAGATAATGTAGTAGATGTTACCTGCAGTCCTATGTAACACCACAGATAACACAGTGATTACTCTCCGAGTACAGATAATGTAGTAGATGTTACCTGCAGTCCTATGTAACACCACAGATAATACAGTGATAACTCTCCGAGTACAGATAATGTAGTAGATGTTACCTGCAGTCCTATGTAACACCACAGATAACACAGTGATTACTCTCTGAGTACAGATAATGTAGTAGATGTTACCTGCAGTCCTATGTAATACCACAGATAACACAGTGATAACTCTGAGTACAGATAATGTAGTATGTGTTACCCGCAGTCCTATGTAACACCACAGATAACACAGTGATAACTCTCTGAGTACAGATAATGTAGTAGATGTTACCCGCAGTCCTATGTAACACCACAGATAACACAGTAATAAATCTCTGAGTACAGATAATGTAGTAGATGTTACCTGCAGTCCTATGTAACACTACAGATAACACAGTGATAACTCTCTGAGTACAGATAATGTAGTAGTGTTACCTGCAGTCCTATATAACACCACAGATAACACAGTGATAACTCTCTGAGTACAGATAATGTAGTAGATGTTACCTGCAGTCCTATGTAACACCACAGATAACACAGTGATAACTCTCTGAGTACAGATAATGTAGTAGATGTTACCCGCAGTCCTATGTAACACCACAGATAACACAGTGATTACTCTCTGAGTACAGATAATGTAGTAGATGTTACCCGCAGTCCTATGTAATACCACAGATAACACAGTGATAACTCTCTGAGTACAGATAATGTAGTAGATGTTACCTGCAGTCCTATGTAACACCACAGATAATACAGTGATAACTCTCAGAGTACAGATAATGTAGTAGATGTTACCTGCAGTCCTATGTAACGCCACAGATAACACAGTGATAACTCTCTGAGAACAGATAATGTAGTAGATGTTACCTGCAGTCCTATGTAACACCACAGATAACACAGTGATAACTCTCTGAGTACAGATAATGTAGTAGATGTTACCTGCAGTCCTATGTAACACCACAGATAGCACAGTGATTACTCTCCGAGTACAGATAATGTAGTAGATGTTACCTGCAGTCCTATGTAACACCACAGATAATACAGTGATAACTCTCCGAGTACAGATAATGTAGTAGATGTTACCTGCAGTCCTATGTAACACCACAGATAACAGTGATTACTCTCTGAGTACAGATAATGTAGTAGATGTTACCTGCAGTCCTATGTAATACCACAGATAACACAGTGATAACTCTGAGTACAGATAATGTAGTATGTGTTACCCGCAGTCCTATGTAACACCACAGATAACACAGTGATAACTCTCTGAGTACAGATAATGTAGTAGATGTTACCTGCAGTCCTATGTAACACCACAGATAACACAGTGATTACTCTCCGAGTACAGATAATGTAGTAGATGTTACCTGCAGTCCTATGTAACACTACAGATAACACAGTGATAACTCTCTGAGTACAGATAATGTAGTAGTGTTACCTGCAGTCCTATATAACACCACAGATAACACAGTGATAACTCTCTGAGTACAGATAATGTAGTAGATGTTACCTGCAGTCCTATGTAACACCACAGATAACACAGTGATAACTCTCTGAGTACAGATAATGTAGTAGATGTTACCCGCAGTCCTATGTAACACCACAGATAACACAGTGATTACTCTCTGAGTACAGATAATGTAGTAGATGTTACCCGCAGTCCTATGTAATACCACAGATAACACAGTGATAACTCTCTGAGTACAGATAATGTAGTAGATGTTACCTGCAGTCCTATGTAACACCACAGATAATACAGTGATAACTCTCAGAGTACAGATAATGTAGTAGATGTTACCTGCAGTCCTATGTAACGCCACAGATAACACAGTGATAACTCTCTGAGAACAGATAATGTAGTAGATGTTACCTGCAGTCCTATGTAACACCACAGATAACACAGTGATAACTCTCTGAGTACAGATAATGTAGTAGATGTTACCTGCAGTCCTATGTAACACCACAGATAGCACAGTGATTACTCTCCGAGTACAGATAATGTAGTAGATGTTACCTGCAGTCCTATGTAACACCACAGATAATACAGTGATAACTCTCCGAGTACAGATAATGTAGTAGATGTTACCTGCAGTCCTATGTAACACCACAGATAACAGTGATTACTCTCTGAGTACAGATAATGTAGTAGATGTTACCTGCAGTCCTATGTAATACCACAGATAACACAGTGATAACTCTGAGTACAGATAATGTAGTATGTGTTACCCGCAGTCCTATGTAACACCACAGATAACACAGTGATAACTCTCTGAGTACAGATAATGTAGTAGATGTTACCTGCAGTCCTATGTAACACCACAGATAACACAGTGATTACTCTCCGAGTACAGATAATGTAGTAGATGTTACCCGCAGTCCTATGTAACACCACAGATAACACAGTGATTACTCTCTGAGTACAGATAATGTAGTAGATGTTACCCGCAGTCCTATGTAACACCACAGATAACACAGTGATAACTCTCTGAGTACAGATAATGTAGTAGATGTTACCTGCAGTCCTATGTAACACCACAGATAACACAGTAATAAATCTCTGAGTACAGATAATGTAGTAGATGTTACCTGCAGTCCTATGTAACACCACAGATAACACAGTGATAACTCTCTGAGTACAGATAATGTAGTAGTGTTACCTGCAGTCCTATGTAACCACAGATAACACAGTGATAACTCTCAGAGTACAGATAATGTAGTAGATGTTACCTGCAGTCCTATGTAACACCACAGATAACACAGTGATAACTCTCTGAGAACAGATAATGTAGTAGATGTTACCTGCAGTTCTATGTAACACCATAGATAACACAGTGATAACTCTCGGAGTACAGATAATGTAGTAGATGTTACCTGCAGTCCTATGTAACACCACAGATAACACAGTGATAACTCTCTGAGTACAGATAATGTAGTAGTGTTACCTGAAGTCCTATGTAACACCACAGATAACACAGTGAAAACTCTCTGAATACAGATAATGTAGTAGATGTTACCTGCAGTCCTATGTAACACCACAGATAACAGTGATAAATCTCTGAGTACAGATAATGTAGTAGATGTTACCTGCAGTCCTATGTAACACCACAGATAACAGTGATAACTCTATGAGTACAGATAATGTAGTAGTGTTACCTGCAGTCCTATGTAACACCACAGATAACACAGTGATAACTCTCTGAGTACAGATAATGTAGTAGATGTTACCTGCAGTCCTATGTAACACCACAGATAACAGTGATAAATCTCTGAGTACAGATAATGTAGTAGATGTTACCTGCAGTCCTATGTAACACCACAGATAACACAGTGATAACTCTCTGAGTACAGATACTGTAATAGATTTTACCTGCAGTCCTATGTAACACCACAGATAACACAGTGATAACTCTCTGAGTACAGATAATGTAGTAGATGTTACCTGCAGTCCTATGTAACACCACAGATAAAAGTGATAACTCTCTGAGTACAGATAATGTAATAGATGTTACCTGCAGTCCTATGTAACACCACAGATAACACAGTGATAACTCTCTGAGTACAGATAATGTAGTAGTGTTACCTGCAGTCCTATGTAACACCACAGATAACACAGTGATAACTCTCTGAGTACAGATAATGTAGTAGTGTTACCTGCAGTCCTATGTAACACCACAGATAACACAGTGATAACTCTCTGAGCACAAGTAATGTACTAGTGTTATCTGCAGTCCTATGTAACACCACAGATAACACACAGTGATAACTCCCTGAGTACAGATAATGTAGTAGATGTTACCTGCAGTCCTATGTAACACCACAGATAACACAGTGATAACTCTCTGAGTACAGATAATGTAGTAGATGTTACCTGCAGTCCTATGTAACACCACAGATAACACAGTGATAACTCTCTGAGTACAGATAATGTAGTAGATGTTACCTGCAGTCCTATGTAACACCACAGATAACAGTGATAAATCTCGGAGTACAGATAATGTAGTAGATGTTACCTGCAGTCCTATGTAACACCACAGATAACACAGTGATAACTCTCTGAGTACAGATAATGTAGTAGTGTTACCTGCAGTCCTATGTAACACCACAGATAACACAGTGAAAACTCTCTGAATACAGATAATGTAGTAGATGTTACCTGCAGTCCTATGTAACACCACAGATAACAGTGATAAATCTCTGAGTACAGATAATGTAGTAGATGTTACCTGCAGTCCTATGTAACACCACAGATAACACAGTGATAACTCTCTGAGTACAGATAATGTAGTAGTGTTACCTGCAGTCCTATGTAACACCACAGATAACACAGTGATAACTCTCTGAGTACAGATAATGTAGTAGATGTTACCTGCAGTCCTATGTAACACCACAGATAACAGTGATAAATCTCTGAGTACAGATAATGTAGTAGATGTTACCTGCAGTCCTATGTAACACCACAGATAACACAGTGATAACTCTCTGAGTACAGATACTGTAATAGATTTTACCTGCAGTCCTATGTAACACCACAGATAACACAGTGATAACTCTCTGAGTACAGATAATGTAGTAGATGTTACCTGCAGTCCTATGTAACACCACAGATAAAAGTGATAACTCTCTGAGTACAGATAATGTAATAGATGTTACCTGCAGTCCTATGTAACACCACAGATAACACAGTGATAACTCTCTGAGTACAGATAATGTAGTAGTGTTACCTGCAGTCCTATGTAACACCACAGATAACACAGTGATAACTCTCTGAGCACAAGTAATGTACTAGTGTTATCTGCAGTCCTATGTAACACCACAGATAACACACAGTGATAACTCCCTGAGTACAGATAATGTAGTAGATGTTACCTGCAGTCCTATGTAACACCACAGATAACACAGTGATAACTCTCTGAGTACAGATAATGTAGTAGATGTTACCTGCAGTCCTATGTAACACCACAGATAACACAGTGATAACTCTCTGAGTACAGATAATGTAGTAGATGTTACCTGCAGTCCTATGTAACACCACAGATAACAGTGATAAATCTCTGAGTACAGATAATGTAGTAGATGTTACCTGCAGTCCTATGTAACACCACAGATAACACAGTGATAACTCTCTGAGTACAGATAATGTAGTAGTGTTACCTGCAGTCCTATGTAACACCACAGATAACACAGTGATAACTCTCTGAGTACAGATAATGTAGTAGATGTTACCTGCAGTCCTATGTAACACCACAGATAACAGTGATAAATCTCTGAGTACAGATAATGTAGTAGATGTTACCTGCAGTCCTATGTAACACCACAGATAACACAGTGATAACTCTCTGAGTACAGATACTGTAATAGATTTTACCTGCAGTCCTATGTAACACCACAGATAACACAGTGATAACTCTCTGAGTACAGATAATGTAGTAGTGTTACCTGCAGTCCTATGTAACACCACAGATAACACAGTGATAACTCTCTGAGCACAAGTAATGTACTAGTGTTATCTGCAGTCCTATGTAACACCACAGATAACACACAGTGATAACTCCCTGAGTACAGATAATGTAGTAGATGTTACCTGCAGTCCTATGTAACACCACAGATAACACAGTGATAACTCTCTGAGTACAGATAATGTAGTAGATGTTACCTGCAGTCCTATGTAACACCACAGATAACACAGTGATAACTCTCTGAGTACAGATAATGTAGTAGATGTTACCTGCAGTCCTATGTAACACCACAGATAACAGTGATAAATCTCTGAGTACAGATAATGTAGTAGATGTTACCTGCAGTCCTATGTAACACCACAGATAAGACAGTGATAACTCTCTGAGTACAGATAATGTAATAGATGTTACCTGCAGTCCTATGTAACACCACAGATAAAAGTGATAACTCTCTGAGTACAGATAATGTAGTAGTGTTACCTGCAGTCCTATGTAACACCACAGATAACACAGTGATAACTCTCTGAGTACAGATACTGTAATAGATTTTACCTGCAGTCCTATGTAACACCACAGATAACACAGTGATAACTCTCTGAGTACAGATAATGTCGTAGATGTTACCTGCAGTCCTATGTAACACCACAGATAACAGTGATAAATCTCTGAGTACAGATAATGTAGTAGATGTTACCTGCAGTCCTATGTAACACCACAGATAACACAGTGATAACTCTCTGAGTACAGATACTGTAATAGATGTTACCTGCAGTCCTATGTAACACCACAGATAAGACAGTGATAACTCTCTGAGTACAGATAATGTAGTAGATGTTACCTGCAGTCCTATGTAACACCACAGATAAAAGTGATAACTCTCTGAGTACAGATAATGTAATAGATGTTACCTGCAGTCCTATGTAACACCACAGATAACACAGTGATAACTCTCTGAGTACAGATAATGTAGTAGTGTTACCTGCAGTCCTATGTAACACCACAGATAACACAGTGATAACTCTCTGAGTACAGATAATGTAGTAGTGTTACCTGCAGTCCTATGTAACACCACAGATAACACAGTGATAACTCTCTGAGCACAAGTAATGTACTAGTGTTATCTGCAGTCCTATGTAACACCACAGATAACACACAGTGATAACTCCCTGAGTACAGATAATGTAGTAGATGTTACCTGCAGTCCTATGTAACACCACAGATAACACAGTGATAACTCTCTGAGTACAGATAATGTAGTAGATGTTACCTGCAGTCCTATGTAACACCACAGATAACACAGTGATAACTCTCTGAGTAAAGATAATGTAGTAGATGTTACCTGCAGTCCTATGTAACACCACAGATAACAGTGATAAATCTCTGAGTACAGATAATGTAGTAGATGTTACCTGCAGTCCTATGTAACACCACAGATAAGACAGTGATAACTCTCTGAGTACAGATAATGTAATAGATGTTACCTGCAGTCCTATGTAACACCACAGATAAAAGTGATAACTCTCTGAGTACAGATAATGTAGTAGTGTTACCTGCAGTCCTATGTAACACCACAGATAACACAGTGATAACTCTCTGAGTACAGATAATGTAGTAGTGTTACCTGCAGTCCTATGTAACACCACAGATAACACAGTGATAACTCTCTGAGTACAGATAATGTAGTAGTGTTACCTGCAGTCCTATGTAACACCACAGATAACACAGTGATAACTCTCTGAGTACAGATAATGTAGATGTTACCTGCAGTCCTATGTAACACCACAGATAACAGTGATAACTCTCTGAGTACAGATAATGTAATAGATGTTACCTGCAGTCCTATGTAACACCAGAGATAATACAGTGATAACTCTCTGAGCACAAGTAAAGTGGACCTTTATTCCATGCAAAGGTGCTTGAGAACGGTTAGTGTTGAACCGAAACATTGCACCTTTTCATGGAATAAAAGTTTACTTTACTTGCACCTGCTGAAGTGCTGCCCATTTTGTGATAGATAGATAGATAGATAGATAGATAGATAGATAGATAGATAGATAGATAGATAGATAGATAGATAGATAGATAGATATGAGATAGATAGATATGAGATAGATAGATAGATAGATAGATAGATAGATAGATAGATAGATAGATAGATAGATAGATAGATAGATAGATAGATAGATAGATAGATAGATGATAGATAGATGATAGATAGATAGATAGATAGATAGATAGATATGAGATAGATATGAGATAGATAGATAGATAGATAGATAGATAGATAGATAGATAGATAGATAGATAGATAGATAGATAGATAGATAGATATGAGATAGATATGAGATAGATATGAGATAGATAGATAGATAGATAGATAGATAGATAGATAGATAGATAGATAGATAGATAGATAGATAGATATGAGATAGATAGATAGATAGATAGATAGATAGATAGATAGATAGATAGATAGATATTAGAGATAGATAGATAGATAGATAGATAGATAGATAGATAGATAGATAGATAGATAGATAGATAGATAGATAGATAGATAGATAGATAGATAGATAGATAGATATTTTGGACATAGTCTTAGTCACATCTTTACCTTGCACCAGTCTTCTCAGAGGTCCCAGTACACCCCAGTATCAGGGTCCCAGCACTGTACATTATCCAGGGAGTCATCCCCAAATCTTTCTGGACTGATCTCTCCCCATCTGTGTCCTGCAGAGTCTGAGAGCAGAGACAGTGGGACAGAGAGAGGGTGAGAGCGCAGCCTGTGACACTACATCCCCCTCCCCTGCACTGTTCACATAGCCCCAGCATGCTGAGCATTCCACATATCCCTGCCCCCACACTGGATATAGACCGGAGTGGGGTCCTCATTATCCGCCACATTCCCGGCTCATTGTATCCCCTGTACAGGCCGGGCTACTATTATTACACACAGCACATGTCCCCGCTCCTCACCCGCCCTGACAAGTCACTGACAATCCTATTCAGACGTTTACTAGATTTATCTGCTTCTGGGAAAGCTGGGTGACAAGCAATATGGCTGCCGTTACAGCTCCCTGTTCACTCTTGTTATCCAGTTCTCTAAAATTATACATCAGAATAATGGCAGATTTATCATTCAGGGTCAAGAAAATCAGAGTACAACTACCCAGCTTTCCCAGAAACAGATAAGGAAAAATAAATCCAGTTTTTAACAATGAGACAGGAGAGAAATCCAGGACGTACATTTCCTATAGGAGCTACACTTGCACTTATATATGTATATAGGGGAATTATCCATTCAATACAATAGGAATGTCTTCCAGCTTTCCCAGGCTCCTGATTGGCACATCTGCCTAATTAAGAAACTCTCTGCATAGCTATAAAAAAACATTCATGACTGTAGCTGAGTGAGATCTGGCGGCCATATTGATTGTCACCCAGCTCGTCCAGATGGCCGTGGCTTCCGGGACCCCGACCCAAAGCAATCAGCAGATCACAGTGCCGATTCCCGCATGAAACGGATTATCTGTGATGAGACAACCCATGTGAAAACACTACATCTCCCACAAAGCAATGCAGCAGAACGTAGTGCAGTAAAGGATCTCAGCTAATCTGATAGGGGTGGTGGGTCTATCAGCAAAGCAGTGATGATGAATTCTTAGTGACAGCCAGCAGAATTGCGAATGCAGCTCTGGGGGTGATTGGAGCAGAAGACATGATGGTGAAGTATAAATGGAGGTGATGTGTGAATGTGAAGCTTCCGGCTGCTGTATTTTCCCTGAAATAAAATGTTATAGGACACGTCTGTCATGATGGAGAGGGAATCACTGGTCTGTAGGTGTTCGGCCCCCACCCCAAATTCAGCATTGCATAAATCATCACCCCCCCCCCCCCCCTCTACTGTCCAGTGAAGGTCCCAGCTCTGCTGTCAGGTCAATGCAAGGGGAGAATGTACTGAATCCGCTGCTACCCCCATATAATGCGGAGCAGGCGACCCGGGAATTCCGGCCATCTGTAATATTTCCAGGGGCAGGAAGACCATGGGGTAAAGTTTCCTTGGTGCTTGTTGTGCCCGTGTGACCCTGACGTTACCCGGGAGTCTAATCACTCTAGAAAAAGAATGTTTGTAAGTTCTGTTTGTTACATTGTTGCCAAATTGTTACAGATATTTCCAGGGATAGTTTTTTGCTTATTTATATTTACACTGGATATTTAAGGAGCCACAATCAGGGTGTAAATAAAGGGTGGGGGGGGGGGGTAGCAAGAAGTCAAGAGGGGTGTCCCTTTTGCTACTGATTCACTTCACCACATAGTCCAAAACCTTCTCCCTTCTCATCCTTCATGATAAACAATGGTGACCAAATATATTGCATAGATAGATAGATAGATAGATAGATAGATAGATAGATAGATATTTTGGACATAGTCTTAGTCAAATCTTTACCTTGCACCAGTCTTCTCAGAGGTCCCAGTACACCCCAGTATCAGGGTCCCAGCACTGTACATTATCCAGAATATCCAGAATATTCCCATTCACTGACAGTAAGTAGAGATCTTGAAAATGGTGAGAATTTGAGACACAAAGTCTTCTAGAAAGCTATACGATCGCCCCTCTGATTACACGCAGTCACCTAGAATTCTGCCATTATTTCCAAGTTCTGCTGAACGTTGGCATCTAATGGTGAAGTACCCAGAAAACTGTCCGTCACCCTGCACAGAAGACGTGGCACTGACCGCCGGCTGGTGAGATTCCAGCAAGTCGCCATTACCATGAGCCTCATAGTCTGATTACTTAAAGTGACAGTAAAGTTGTAGTCTGTCTCTCCATGTGCTGTATAGTAGAATGCGGGTGGTTAAAAATGAACCAATGCAACAGGTTAATATAATCTATTGTTGCCTGTTATAAGCCATGTCAGGCTTGGGAGAGGCTGACTGTAAGTCATGTGAATATAATCTATTGTTTTCTGTTATCAGCCATTCCAGGATGGAACGATGCTGTGTGCGATATTGGCCATGGATGGCCTATGAATGCCATATAGATCTGCATTAATACATTCCCCTCTCCGACTGTCTGTATAAGTGTCAGTCCTCACTAGAATTCTATTCATGAACCAGTCAGTGTTGACTAGTATTTTAGGATGTTCTATGGCAATAAATGAGTTAAAGCAGGAATATAGATGTAACTGCGCTGCCTTACAAGGAAGCAAAGAGCATTTCGTTGCATTTGTGAAATTCCAGATTGTAAGTCAGTGTAGTGAGAGCAGTTTCCATGATGTAAGGACCCCGCCGTGCTGCTCGCCTGCATTACAAGGACACTGGCTGCCATCTGGATGAGATTGTGTCTCTGGAATGGAGCAGGCTCCCAGGACCCGGGGTCAATAGCACTATGGGGAAAAGGCCTCCATGGACCATGTCCTTCGAGGCAACGGATTTCATGTACTCAGACTCGAATTTTACTGCTGATTTATGTTAGGGGACATTTTTTGAAAGGATTATGGTTGGGTTACTAAATGAATTTTGCAATTATATGCAATACCATATTTATTCTGTAGGTGTCACTGTCCTAAATCAACAATCAGTAAAGTAACAATTATAATACTGCCCCCTATGTACAAGAATATAACTACTATAATACTGCCCCCTATGTACAAGAATATAACTACTATAATACTGCTGCTATATGCAAGAATATAACTACTATAATACTGTCCCTATATACAAGAATATAACTACTATAATACTGCTCCTATATACAAGAATATAACTACTATAATACTGCCCCCTATGTACAAGAATATAACTACTATAATACTGCCCCCTATGTACAAGAATATAACTACTATAACACTGCCCCCTATATACAAGAATATAACTACTATATTACTGACCCTATATACAAGAATATAACTACTATAATACTGCTCCTATATACAAGAATATAACTACTATAATACTGCCCCCTATGTACAAGAATATAACTACTATAATACTGCCCCCTATGTACAAGAATATAACTACTATAATACTGCCCCCTATGTACAAGAATATAACTACTATAATACTGCCCCCTATGTACAAGAATATAACTACTATAATACTGCTGCTATATGCAAGAATATAACTACTATAATACTGTCCCTATATACAAGAATATAACCACTATAATACTGCCCCCTATGTACAAGAATATAACTACTATAATACTGCCCCCTATATATAAGAATATAACTGCTATAATACTGCCCCCTATATACAAGAATATAACTACTATAATACTGCCCCTATATATAAGAATATAACTACTATAATACTGCCCCTATATATAAGAATATAACTACTATAATACTGCCCCTATATACAAGAATATAACTAATATAATACTGCTCCTATATACAAGAATATAACTACTATAATACTGCCCCTATATACAAGAATATAACTACTATAATACTGCTCCTATATACAAGAATATAACTACTATAATACTGCTCCTATATACAAGAATATAACTACTATAATACTGCCCCCTATGTACAAGAATATAACTACTATAATACTGCCCCCTATATACAAGAATATAACTGCTATAATACTGCCCCCTATATACAAGAATATAACTACTATAATACTGCCCCTATATATAAGAATATAACTACTATAATACTGCCCCTATATATAAGAATATAACTACTATAATACTGCCCCTATATACAAGAATATAACTACTATAATACTGCTCCTATATACAAGAATATAACTACTATAATACTGCCCCTATATACAAGAATATAACTACTATAATACTGCTCCTATATACAAGAATATAACTACTATAATACTGCTCCTATATACAAGAATATAACTACTATAATACTGCCCCCTATATACAAGAATATAACTACTATAATACTGCCCTCTATATACAAGAATATAACTACTATAATACTGCTCCTATATACAAGAATATAACTACTATAATACTGCCCTCTATATACAAGACTATAACTACTATAATACTGTCCCTATATACAAGAATATAACTACTATAATACTGCTCCTATATACAAGAATACAACTACTATAATACTGCCCCCATATACAAGAATATAACTACTATAATACTACCCCCTATATACAAGAATATAACTACTATAATACTGCCTCCTATATACAAGAATATAACTACTAGAATACTGCCCCCTATATACAAGAATATAACTACTATAATACTGCCCCTATATACAAGAATATAACTACTATAATACTGCCTCCTATTTACAAGAATATAACTACTATAATACTGCCCCCTATATACAAGAATATAACTACTATAATACTGCTCCCTGTATACAGGAATATAACTACTATAATACTGCCCCTATATACAAGAATATAACTACTATAATACTGCCCCCTATATACAAGAATATAACTACTATAATACTGCCTCTATATACAAGAATATAACTACAATAATACTACCCCTATATACAAGAATATACCTACTATAATACTGCCCCCTATATACAAGAATATAACTACTATAATACTGCTCCTATATACAAGAATATAACTACTATAATACTGCCTCTATATACAAGAATATAACTACTATTAGGGCGGGTTCACACATAGCGGAATTTCACTTAAATTCCGGGGCGGACACTCCGCAGCGTTAATCCGCAGCGGAGCCGTTTCTCCATTGACTTTCACTTTAATTTAGCAGTGTTCGTTTACACGATGCGTACAATTCCGCTGCGGAGCATAGGCTGCGGAGCGGAATTTGGTGTCCGCAGCATGCTCTGTCTGTTGCGGAGCAGTGGCGGACTGGTTGCGGACTCATGGCGGAATTTCTCCATTGACTTCAATGGAGAGTCAAAATTCCGCAATGAAGTCCGCAGATCTTATGTGTGCTGCGGAGCGTATTGTTTTTACTACCATGACATTTCTTCATTCTGGCTGGACCGATGTATTTCTAGGTCTACAGCCAGACTGAGGAAGTCAATGGGGCTCCCGTAATGACGGGAGCGTTGCTAGGAGACGTCTGTAAATAGTCACTGTCCAGGGTGCTGAAAGAGTTACGCGATCAGCAGTAACTGTTTCTGCACCCGGGACAGTGACTACCGATCTCAATATACATGTATCTGTAAAAAAAAATATAAGTTCATACTTACCGAGAACTCCCTGCGTCTGTCTCCAGTCCAGCCTCCCAGGATGACGTTTCAGTGTAAGTGACGGCTGCAGCCAATCACAGGCCAAGCACAGGCTGCAGCGGTCACATGGACTGGAGCGTCATCCAGGGAGGTCGGGCCGGATGCCGAAAGAGGGACGCGTCACCAAGACAACGGGCGGTAAGTATGAAATTCTTTGACTTTCACTAGGGAAAGTGCTGTCCCTTCTCTCTATCCTGCACTGAATAGGGAGAAGAGAAGCACTTTTCCTGCAGTCCGCAGCGGCCAGTCCGCATCAATTTTCTGCACATTTTGTGCAGATCCGCTGCAGAATCTGCAACGCAGATTCTGTGCGGCATTGATGCGGACAGTTGCGGAGGAATTCCGCCATGTGTGGTCATGCCCTAATACTGCTCCTATATACAAGAATATAACTACTATAATACTGCCTCTATATACAAGAATATAACTACTATAATACTGCTCCTATATACAAGAATATAACTACATAATACTGCCCCTATATACAAGCATATAACTACTATAATACTGCCCCTATATACAAGAATATAACTACTATAATACTACCCCCTGTATACAAGAATATAACTACTATAATACTGCCCCCTATATACAAGAATATACCTACTATAATACTGCCCCCTATATACAAGAATATAACTACTATAATACTGCTCCTATATACAAGAATATAACTACTATAATACTGCCCCTATATACAAGAATATAACTACTATAATACTGCTCCTATATACAAGAATATAACTACTATAATACTGCCCCCTATATACAAGAATATAACTACTATAATACTGCCCTCTATATACAAGAATATAACTACTATAATACTGCTCCTATATACAAGAATATAACTACTATAATACTGCCCTCTATATACAAGACTATAACTACTATAATACTGTCCCTATATACAAGAATATAACTACTATAATACTGCTCCTATATACAAGAATACAACTACTATAATACTGCCCCCCATATACAAGAATATAACTACTATAATACTACCCCCTATATACAAGAATATAACTACTATAATACTGCCTCCTATATACAAGAATATAACTACTATAATACTGCCCCCTATATACAAGAATATAACTACTATAATACTGCCCCTATATACAAGAATATAACTACTATAATACTGCCTCCTATTTACAAGAATATAACTACTATAATACTGCCCCCTATATACAAGAATATAACTACTATAATACTGCTCCCTGTATACAGGAATATAACTACTATAATACTGCCCCTATATACAAGAATATAACTACTATAATACTGCCCCCTATATACAAGAATATAACTACTATAATACTGCCTCTATATACAAGAATATAACTACAATAATACTACCCCTATATACAAGAATATAACTACTATAATACTGCCCCCTATATACAAGAATTTACCTACTATAATACTGCCCCTATATACAAGAATATAACTACTATAATACTGCCCCTATATACAAGAATATAACTACTATAATACTGCCTCCTATGTACAAGAATATACCTACTATAATACTGCTCCTTATATACAAGAATATAACTACTATAATACTGCTCCTATATACAAGAATGTAACTACTGTAATACTGCTCCTACATACAAGACTATAACTACTATAATACTGCCCCTTATATACTAGAATATAACTACTATAATACTGCCTCCTATATACAAGAATATAACTACTATAATACTGCCTTCTATATACAAGAATATAACTACTATAATACTGCCCCTATGTACAAGAATATAACTACTATAATACTGCTCTTATATACAAGAATATAACTACTATAATATTGCTCCTATATACAAGAATATAACTACTATAATACTGCCCCCTATATACAAGACTATAACTACTATAATACTGCCCCCTATATACAAGAATATAACTACTATAATACTGCCCCCTATATACAAGAATATAACTACTATAATACTGCCCCTATATATAAGAATATAACTACAATAATACTGCCCCTATATACAAGAATATAACTACTATAATACTGCTCCTATATACAAGAATATAACTACTATAATACTGCCTCTATATACAAGAATATAACTACTATAATACTGCTCCTATATACAAGAATATAACTACATAATACTGCCCCTATATACAAGCATATAACTACTATAATACTGCCCCTATATACAAGAATATAACTACTATAATACTACCCCCTGTATACAAGAATATAACTACTATAATACTGCTCCTATATACAAGAATATACCTACTATAATACTGCCCCCTATATACAAGAATATAACTACTATAATACTGCTCCTATATACAAGAATATAACTACTATAATACTGCCTCTATATACAAGAATATAACTACTATAATACTGCTCCTATATACAAGAATATAACTACTATAATACTGCCTCTATATACAAGAATATAACTACTATAATACTGCTCCTATATACAAGAATATAACTACATAATACTGCCCCTATATACAAGCATATAACTACTATAATACTGCCCCTATATACAAGAATATAACTACTATAATACTACCCCCTGTATACAAGAATATAACTACTATAATACTGCCCCCTATATACAAGAATATACCTACTATAATACTGCCCCCTATATACAAGAATATAACTACTATAATACTGCTCCTATATACAAGAATATAACTACTATAATACTGCCCCTATATACAAGAATATAACTACTATAATACTGCTCCTATATACAAGAATATAACTACTATAATACTGCCCCCTATATACAAGAATAAAACTACTATAATACTGCCCCTATATACAAGAATATAACTACTATAAGGCTGGGTTCACACGTGGCGGAATTTCACTTAAATTCCGCTGCGGACACTCCGCAGCGTTAATCCGCAGCGGAGCCGTTTGTCCATTGACTTACACTTTAATTTAGCAGTGTTCGTTTAGACGAGGCGTAAAATTCCGCTGCGGAGCATAGGCTGCGGAGCGGAATTTGGTGTCCGCAGCATGCTCTGTCTGTTGCGGAGCAGTGGCGGACTCATGGCGGAATTTCTCCATTGACTTCAATGGAGATTCTAATTTCCGCAATGAAGTCCGCAGCTGTCATGCACATGTTATGTGTGCTGCGGATGCGTCTTGCTTTTTTAACTTGACATTTCTTCATTCTGGCTGGACCTATGTATTTCTAGGTCTACAGCCAGACTGAGGAAGTCAATGGGGCTCCCGTAATGACGGGAGCGTTGCTAGGAGACGTCAGTAAATAGTCACTGTCCAGGGTGCTGAAAGAGTTAAGCGATCGGCAGTAACTGTTTCTGCACCCTGGACAGTGACTACCGATCACAATATACAGCAACCTGTAAAAAAAATAGAAGTTCATACTTACCGAGAACTCCCTGCTTCTGTCTCCAGTCCGGCTTCCCAGGATGACGTTTCAGTCTAAGTGACGGCTGCAGCCAATCACAGGCCAATAACAGGCTGCAGCGGTCACATGGACTGCCGCGTCATCCAGGGAGGTCGGGCTGGATGCCGAAAGAGGGACGCGTCACCAAGACAACGGCCGGTAAGTATGAAATTCGTTTACTTTCACTAGGGAAAGTGCTGTCCCTTCTCTCTATCCTGCACTGATAGGGAGAAGGGAAGCACTTTTCCCGCAGTCCGCAGCAGCTAGTCCGCATCAATTTACTGCACATTTTGTGCAGATCCGCAGCAGAATCTGCAACGCAGATTCTGTGCGGCATTGATGCGCACAGTTGCGGAGGAAATCCGCCACGTGGGGCCATGCCCTAATACTGCCCCTATATACAAGAATATAACTACTATAATACTGCCCCTATATATAAGAATATAACTACTATAATACTGCCCCTATATACAAGAATATAACTACTATAATACTGCTCCCTATATACAAGAATATAACTACTATAATACTGCTCCTATATACAAGAATATAACTACTATAATACTGCCTCCTATATACAAGAATATAACTACTATAATACTGCCCCCTATATACAAGAATATAACTACTATAATACTGCCCCTATATACAAGAATATAACTACTATAATACTGCCCCTATATACAAGAATATAACTATTATAATACTACCCCTATATACAAGAATATAACTACTATAATACTGCCCCCTATATACAAGAATATAACTAATATAATACTGCTCCCTATATACAAGAATATAACTACTATAATACTGCCCCCTATATACAAGAATATAACTGCTATAATACTGCCCCCTATATACAAGAATATAACTACTATAATACTGCTCCTATATACAAGAATATAACTACTATAATACTGCCCCCTATGTACAAGAATATAACTACTATAATACTGCCCCTATATACAAGAATATAACTATTATAATACTGCCCCTATATACAAGAATATAACTGCTATAATACTGCTCCTATATACAAGAATATAACTACTATAATACTGCCCCTATAAACAAGAATATAACTACTATAATACTGCCTCCTATATACAAGTATATAACTACTATAATACTGCCCCCTATATACAAGAATATAACTACTATAATACTGCTCCTATATACAAGAATATAACTACTATAATACTGCCCCTATATACAAGAATATAACTACTATAATACTGCCCCTATATACAAGAATATAACTACTATAATACTGCTCCTATATACAAGAATATAACTACTATAATACTGCTCCCTATTAACAAGAATATAACTACTATGATACTGCCCCCTATATACACGTATATAACTACTATAATACTGCCCCCTATGTACAAGAATATAACTACTATAATACTGCCCCTATATACAAGAATATAACTATTATAATACTGCCCCTATATACAAGAATATAACTACTATAATACTGCCCCTATATACAAGAATATAACTACTATAATACTGTCCCTATATACAAGAATATAACTACTATAATACTGCTCCCTATATACAAGAATATAACTACTATAATACTGCCAACTATATACAAGAATATAACTACTATAATACTGCCCCTATATACAAGAATATAACTACTATAATACTGCCCCCTATATACAAGAATATAACTACTATAATACTGCCCCCTGTATACAAGAATATAACTACTATAATACTGCTCCTATATACAAGAATATAACTACTATAATACTGCCCCCTATATACAAGAATATAACTACTGTAATACTGCCCCCTATATACAAGAATTTAACTACTATAATACTGCCCCTATATACAAGAATATAACTACTATAATACTGCTCCTATATACAAGAATATAACTACTATAATACTGCCCCCTATATACAAGAATATAACTACTATAATACTGCTCCTATATACAAGAATATAACTACTATAATACTGCTCCCTATATACAAGAATATAACTACTATAATACTGCTCCCTATATACAAGAATATAACTACTATAATACTGCTCCTATATACAAGAATATAACTACTATAATACTGTTCCTATGGAGAAATATATAGATTATAAATTGTACGACCATTATTGTATGTATGTGGAGTTCCCCCTTATTACACTATACAGTATGAGGTTACTGGGTATTTGTGTGGGAGAGGTAGAGTCTCAATCTATATCGTTCTCTCTATTTCTGAGGAAGGGTATATAAGGTGGGACGTCTCCCTAAATAGGTTCAGATATTCTTAATGGTTTAGGTCAGCAGTTTGTGTCACGTGATATGTCCTCAGTGGACCCTGCGTCCAACAAAAAGAAAACATCCCTCTGCTATTTTTAAGTCCTCATGTTTTGTGGTCTGCACGGACCCTGAGACTGTGACTCTCTCAGGGAAGCGAGGACATGAGGCAGCATTTCTCTAAAATTCTTATGGCTACAAACCAAATTTATGGACCTGACTCAGCAGTAGCACTGGAGGGTCCATATCAGTCCATGTGGTTCCGAGGTAAAGAAGAAGAATATGAGTTCAATAGATGTGGTAGATACATTATTAGTTCGTATATGTGTAGTTTTATAATATTTGTATTATTGTAGATAGGGGGCAGTATTATAGTAGTTATATTCTTGTATATAGGGGCAGTATTATAGTAGTTATATTCTTGTATATAGGAGCAGTATTATAGTAGTTATATTCTTGTATATAGGGGCAGTATTATAGTAGTTATATTCTTGTATATAGGGAGCAGTATTATAGTAGTTATATTCTTGTATATAGGAGCAGTATTATAGTAGTTAGATTCTTGTATATAGGAGCAGTATTATAGTAGTTATATTCTTGTATATAGTGAGCAGTATTATAGTAGTTATATTCTTGTATATAGGAGCAGTATTATAGTAGTTATATTCTTGTATATAGGAGCAGTATTATAGTAGTTATATTCTTGTATATAGGAGCAGTATTAGGGCATGCCCACACGTGGCGGATTTCCTCCGCAACTGTCCGCATCAATGCCGCACAGAATCTGCGTTGCAGATTCTGCGGCGGATCTGCCCAAAATGTGCAGTAAATTGATGCGGACTGGCCGTTGCGTATTGAGGTGAAAGTGCTTCCCTTCTCTCTATCAGTGCAGGATAGAGAGAAGGGACAGCACTTTCCCTAGTGAAAGTAAAAGAATTTCATACTTACCGGCCGTTGTCTTGGTGACGCGTCCCTCTTTCGGCATCCAGCCCGACCTCCCTGGATGATGCGGCAGTCCATGTGACCGCTGCAGCCTGTGATTGGCCTGTGATTGGCTGCAGCCGTCACTTAGACTGAAACGTCATCCTGGGAAGCCGGACTGGAGACAGAAGCAGGGAGTTCTCGGTAAGTATGAACTTCTATTTTTTTACAGATACATGTATATTGGGATCGGTAGTCACTGTCCAGAGTGCAGAAACAGTTACTGCCGATCGCTTAACTCTTTCAGCACCCTGGACAGTGACTATTTACTGACGTCTCCTAGCAACGCTCCCGTAATTACGGGAGCCCCATTGACTTCCTCAGTCTGGCTGTAGACCTAGAAATACATAGGTCCAGCCAGAATGAAGAAATGTCATGTCAAAAAAGCAAGACGCATCCGCAGCACACATAACATGTGCATTACAGCTGCGGACTTCATTGCGGAATTTAGAATCTCCATTGAAGTCAATGGAGAAATTCCGCCATGAGTCCGCAACCAGTCAGCCACTGGTCCGCAACATCCATTGTATGCTGCGGACACCAAATTCCACACCGCAGCCTATGCTCCGCAGCGGAATTTTCAGCCTCGTCTAAACGAACCCTACTAAATAGAAGTGGAAGTCAATGGAGAAACGGCTCCGCTGCGGATTAACGCTGCGGAGCGTCCGCAGCGGAATTCAAGAGCAATTCCGCCACGTGTGGCTTTGCCCTTATAGTAGTTATATTCTTGTATATAGGAGGCAGTATTATAGTAGTTATATTCTTGTATATAGGAGCAGTATTATAGTAGTTATATTCTTGTATATAGGGAGCAGTATTATAGTAGTTATATTCTTGTATATAGGGGCAGTAGTATAGTAGTTATATTCTTGTATACAGGGGGTAGTATTATAGTAGTTATATTCTTGTATATAGGGGCAGTATTATAGTAGTTATATTCTTGTATATAGGGGCAGTATTATAGTAGTTATATTCTTGTATATAGGGGGCAGTATTATAGTAGTTATATTCTTGTATATAGGGGCAGTATTATAGTAGTTATATTCTTGTATATAGGGGCAGTAGTATAGTAGTTATATTCTTGTATACAGGGGGCAGTATTATAGTAGTTATATTCTTGTATATAGGGGCAGTATTATAGTAGTTATATTCTTGTATATAGGGGCAGTATTATAGTAGTTATATTCTTGTATATAGAGGCAGTATTATAGTAGTTATATTCTTATATATAGGGGCAGTATTATAGTAGTTATATTTTTGTATATAGGGGCAGTAGTATAGTAGTTATATTCTTGTATACAGGGGGCAGTATTATAGTAGTTATATTCTTGTATATAGGGGCAGTATTATAGTAGTTATATTCTTGTATATAGGGGCAGTATTATAGTAGTTATATTCTTGTATATAGAGGCAGTATTATAGTAGTTATATTCTTGTATATAGGGCAGTATTATAGTAGTTATATTCTTGTATATAGAAGGCAGTATTATAGTAGTTATATTCTTGTATATAGGGGCAGTATTATAGTAGTTATATTCTTGTATACAGGGGGTAGTATTATAGTAGTTATATTCTTGTATATAGGGGCAGTATTATAGTAGTTATATTCTTGTATATAGGGGCAGTATTATAGTAGTTATATTCTTGTATATAGGGGGCAGTATTATAGTAGTTATATTCTTGTATATAGGAGCAGTATTATAGTAGTTATATTCTTGTATATATGAGTCAGTATTATAGCAGTTATATTCTTGTATATAGGGGCAGTATTATAGTAGTTATATTCTTGTATATAGGAGGCAGTATTATAGTAGTTATATTCTTGTATATAGGGGGCAGTATTATAGTAGTTATATTCTTGTGTATAGGAGCAGTATTATAGTAGTTATATTCTTGTATAGAGGAGCAGTATTATAGTAGTTATATTCTTGTATATAGGGGGCAGTATTATAGCAGTTATATTCTTGTATATAGGAGCAGTATTATATTAGTTATATTCTTGTATATAGGGGCAGTATTATAGTAGTTATATTCTTGTATATAGGAGCAGTATTATAGTAGTTATATTCTTGAATATAGTGGCAGTATTATAGTAGTTATATTCTTGTATATAGGGGCAGTATTATAGTAGTTATATTCTTGTATATAGGGGCAGTATTATAGTTGTTATATTCTTGTATATAGGGGTAGTATTATAGTAGTTATATTCTTGTATATAGGGGCAGTATTATAGTAGTTATATTCTTGTATATAGGAGCAGTATTATAGTAGTTATATTCTTGTATATAGGCAGTATTATAGTAGTTATATTCTTGTATATAGGGGCAGTATTACAGTAGTTATATTCTTGTATATAGGGCAGTATTATAGTAGTTATATTCTTGTATATAGGAGCAGTATTATAGTAGTTATATTCTTGTATATAGGGGGCAGTATTATAGTAGTTATATTCTTGTATATAGGAGCAGTATTATAGTAGTTATATTTTTGTATATAGGGGGCAGTATTATAGTAGATATATTCTTGTATATAGGGGGCAGTATTATAGTAGTTATATTCTTGTATATAGGGGCAGTATTATAGTAGTTATATTCTTGTATATAGGAGCAGTATTATAGTAGTATATTCTTTTATATAGGGGACAGTAGTATAGTAGCTATATTCTTGTATATAGGGGCAGTATTATAGTAGTTATATTCTTGTATATAGGAGCAGTATTATAGTAGTTATATTCTTGTATATAGGGGTAGTATTATAGTAGTTATATTCTTGTATATAGGGGTAGTATTATAGTAGTTATATTCTTGTATATAGGCAGTATTATAGTAGTTATATTCTTGTATATAGGGGCAGTATTACAGTAGTTATATTCTTGTATATAGGGCAGTATTATAGTAGTTATATTCTTGTATATAGGGGGCAGTATTATAGTAGTTATATTCTTGTATATAGGAGCAGTATTATAGTAGTTATATTCTTGTATATAGGAGCAGTATTATAGTAGTTATATTCTTGTATATAGGAGGCAGTATTATAGTAGTTATATTCTTGTATATAGGGGGCAGTATTATAGTAGTTATATTTTTGTATATAGGGGGCAGTATTATAGTAGATATATTCTTGTATATAGGGGGCAGTATTATAGTAGTTATATTCTTGTATATAGGGGCAGTATTATAGTAGTTATATTCTTGTATATAGGAGCAGTATTATAGCAGTATATTCTTTTATATAGGGGACAGTAGTATAGTAGTTATATTCTTGTATATAGGGGCAGTATTATAGTAGTTATATTCTTGTATATAGGAGCAGTATTATAGTAGTTATATTCTTGTATATAGGGGTAGTATTATAGTAGTTATATTCTTGTATATAGGGGCAGTATTATAGTAGTTATATTCTTGTATGTAGGGGCAGTATTATAGTAGTTATATTCTTGTATGTAGGGGCAGTATTATAGTAGTTATATTCTTGTATATAGGGGCAGTATTATAGTAGTTATATTCTTGTATATTGGAGCAGTATTATAGTAGTTATATTCTTGTATATAGGGGGCAGTATTATAGTAGTTATATTCTTGTATATAGGAGCAGTATTATAGCAGTTATATTCTTGTATATAGGAGCAGTATTATAGTAGTTATATTCTTGTATATAGGGACAGTATTATAGTAGTTATATTCTTGTATACAGGAGCAGTATTATAGTAGTATATTCTTTTATATAGGGGACAGTAGTATAGTAGTTATATTCTTGTATATAGGGGCAGTATTATAGTAGTTATATTCTTGTATATAGGAGCAGTATTATAGTAGTTATATTCTTGTATATAGGGGGCAGTATTATAGTAGTTATATTCTTGTATATAGGGGGCAGTATTATAGTAGTTATATTCTTGTATATAGGAGCAGTATTATAGTAGTTATATTCTTGTATATAGGGGGCAGTATTATAGTAGTTATATTCTTGTATATAGGGGCAGTATTATAGTAGCTATATTCTTGTATATAGGGGGCAGTATTATAGTAGTTATATTCTTGTATATAGAGGCAGTAATATAGTAGTTATATTCTTGTATATAGGAGCAGTATTATAGTAGTTATATTCTTGTATATAGGGGCAGTATTATAGTAGTTATATTCTTGTATATAGGAGCAGTATTATAGTAGTTATATTCTTGTATATAGGGGGCAGTATTATAGTAGTTATATTCTTGTATATAGGGGCAGTATTATAGTAGTTATATTCTTGTATATAGGGGGCAGTATTATAGTAGTTATATTCTTGTATATAGGGGTAGTATTATAGTAGTTATATTCTTGTATATAGGGGGCAGTATTATCGTAATAATAGAATTATAATTTAGCTTGTCAGGGGACATATCACTGCACTGGTGTTGGTAAGAAGAATCATCCAGCATGCTTTGGGGTGAGGGTTTGTATCTATGAATATGTCTTACTCGTCATGTGGTCATGTTTGTAATGAGGAGCGTGCAGACATACACAATTATATTGCCTGTTTTAAAGCTTTAGAGGTCGACCCCAGTAAATGCCTGGTTTGAACTTCTGGTATTTTATTGTGTTAGTTTTAGCTGGAAGTCCAGGTGAAGTAACTTTATGGGGAGGGGGGGGGGGACACACAGCAATGTATGGAATGAATTAACCTGCAGAAAAAAATTATTGTCGTATAATAAAATCTCCGGCACTAATAGGAGAATCCATTATACAGGGAGTGTCTGTGGCTGAAGGTGTAAGGGGCTTATTTTGTGGTATTTTGCTGTAGCTTTTTTACAGATCATATAGATATTAGTATATATTGCAGAAGTAGAGGGAATCCAGACTGCAGAGAGCTGCTCCATTATCTAAAGCCATTTGCCATTTTTACGTAAGAAAAACATATTATATGTAGCAAAATACTGATGTTTACTACTAAAAAATAGTCACCCAAAAATATTTTGTCAAAAAATTGCTTTGTTTCTGAATATGTGTTTCAGACACTTGTGTGTCAAAATATGTTATTCCGGATTACAGAATGCCAATTTATGCAACAAAACGTTATTCTGTGTTACAAAAAAAATTCCTGTGTTACAAAACAAAGCAAAGCCAAGATATAATCGTATTCCAGAGGCCAACGAGGACCAGAGCTACTGTGTATAATGCAGATATAACATTCATAACATCACTTTGCTCTCATGACATTCACAGGAGCAAATCTCATCACATTCTATAAGGGTTTATTCACATGCGTCGCTTTTTGTTGATTTTCAGAATGCGGAAAACTGAAATATTTTATTAGGGCATGGCCACACGTGGCGGATTTCCTCCACAACTGTCCGCATCAATGCCGCACAGAATCTGCGTTGCAGATTCTGCTGCGGATCTGCCCAAAATGTGCAGTAAATTGATGCGGACTAGCTGCTGCGGACTGCGGTAAAAGTACTTCCCTTCTCCCTATCAGTGCAGGATAGAGGGAAGGGACAGCACTTTCCCTTGTGAAAGTCAAAGAAATTCATACTTACCGCCCGTTGTCTTGGTGACGCGTCCCTCCTTCGGCATCCAGCCCGACCTCCCTGGATGACGCGGCAGTCCATGTGACCGCTGCAGCCTGTTATTGGCCTGTGATTGGCTGCAGCCGTCACTTAGACTGAAACGTCATCCTGGGAAGCCGGACTGGAGACAGAAGCAGGGAGTTCTCGGTAAGTATGAACTTCTATTTTTTTTACAGGTTGCTGTATATTGGGATCGGTAGTCACTGTCCAGGGTGCAGAAACAGTTACTGCCGATCGCTTAACTCTTTCAGCACCCTGGACAGTGACTATTTACTGACGTCTCCTAGCAACGCTCCCGTCATTACGGGAGCCCCATTGACTTCCTTAGTCTGGCTGTAGACCTAGAAATACATAGGTCCAGCCAGAATGAAGAAATGTCATGGCAAAAAAGCAAGACGGATCCGCAGCACACATAACATGTGCATGACAGCTGCGGACTTCATTGCGGAAATTAGAATCTCCATTGAAGTCAATGGAGAAATTCCGCCATGAGTCCGCCACTGCTCCGCAACAGACAGAGCATGCTGCGGACACCAAATTCCGCTCTGCAGCCTATGCTCCGCAGCGGAATGTTACGCATCGTCTAAACGAACACTGCTAAATTAAAGTGGAAGTCAATGGAGAAACGGCTCCGCTGCGGATTAACGCTGCGGAGTGTCCGCAGCAGAATTTAAGTGAAATTCCGCCACGTGTGAACCCAGCCTTAGAGAAAATGACAAAAATCCTGCAAAATTCCTGGCCTGGGGCGAAGTGCTCCAAAGTCTGCTATAAACTGCGATTTTATGGCTTCATTGCAGGAGTTATTTAAGATTTTCATCAAATTCTGTGATACAAAATGTTCACCCAACACAATTTTTGTAGGTTTATTTTGAAACCCAAAATAGCATTTTGTGACAAATTATATTTTTGTACCTCAGATCATTATTTTCTGGTAAATAATATAATTTTGGAAAACGCAATTAAATTTTGTGAACATTCGGTGTAATTTTAGTTTACTGATGTATTTTGTGTTTACCAAAAAAGTGCTAAATATTTTGTGATCAAACAGAGCCACATACATAACATTTCCACATTTTCCTTTCCTGAGCCAAAACAATCATACAACTGGCGGTAGAAGGACCCTGTGGAATAACAGTATATGGGCCCTTCACTGAGCCAGGTCAAGAAAATGAAGCAGCTCTCCTATGACAGCCTCTCCATTTTCTGTGATCAGGGACAGCTACGTCCTCTCCTATGACTGATACTAGTACTAATCTAAATTTGCAATGACCCCTTGCCCTCAGGGCCCTTGTGGAGTGGCATGTGCAGTATAATCTATGAGTGGTTGTCACCTGTCACCAGGGTTTTGGACTAATACCCACCATGCCTATCTCCACCAGTCCTACCAGACCCAGTCACTGTATGGTACCCACAACCCAATGTCCTAATTACATCTGTCATTAGGGATCAGAAGGCTTTGGGCCATGGAAGCCATTCATGCAGAACTGTGAAATGAGTGAGCAGCCAATGTTCAGGCCTCACACCCGCGCGTCCATGACGCCTCAATATAACAACATGATCATTGACGTGGAACACAATCTCCAGGCGGGAGTTAGTTCTGGAGGGGAATAATCATTGTTTAACTTCAGTATATACAGAGGTGAAACACTGGAACGTGGACCGCAGCGAGGAGCAGATTTACTGCCCTCCACTCAGGGTGCCCATAGCTGCTGCCACCTTCAGTGTTCTGCACCCCTATATCCTAACCGATGCAGAGCGTGTAAGAAGGTTGAATGAAGTGCCCCCTTTTACAGCCTATGGATAGTCTCTGTAACCTTAGAAATAGTTGTCTGTCACTTTAAGAGGACTGCAAAGTTTTACTGAGGGACTGCTCAGGTGTTCTTCTGTTCACACCTGGTATATATATATTATGTTCTCTTGCAGGTGAGGATATAGGGCCGCGGTGTCATGCGGTATTGTCGAATGCGTGTGGTGATAAGTCTGGAGTCTTCTGGGTGACAGTGACGGGGAGATGTGCAGGACTAGCCCAGGAAGGGCATTGATGCACTAAGGAGGGGGTATGGCGCCTTTAGGAGGGGGGCGGGTGAACCGCATGAGCGGCTGGACCTGAATGTCATAGGTCTGTGATGTAGTTAGACCGGGACCTGGTGGCCAACGTGAGCGAGCGTAGTCCTCTGCGTTAATGCAGAGCAAGTCCTTGAGGGAAGCAGTCTGGCTGCTCTGCCAAGAGGGGTCTGGAGAGTCCATATGGTAGCGTACCATTAGTGGTCTGGGGGTGATAGGGGCAGGGCATGGATAAGGTTGGTTTGTAGAGTTCCATAGAGAGGTTGGCCTTGTTCCCTTGGTGACTAAGTGTATATATGTAGACCTGGACGTGATCTGTAGTCCCGAGATTGAATATTGGTCGAGAGAAATACAGGACCCTCGAGAGTCAGGGAACTGTGGTCTAGTGGGAAGAACCTTGAAGGGGGAAGTTTGACGGTGTGAGGTAACTTAGTCTAGTGAGACCTCCGGGAGCCGAGCGGAGCCCTGCGGGGGAGGAATTCCAGGCTGTAAAGTTTCGCCATTGGATGGTTATTCTAAAACGTTCAGAGATTTATTACTTCTTGTGTTCTGTATACTGCAAGATTGTAACCATCCAGCATATTGTGCCTCTTAAAGAGATATAACCGCCACGCTCTGCGGCCGCCGTAATCTCAGTTATGTTCATTAATCTGAAACATTCAACATTTAATTGGTCTGCGATTCTCTTTTTTTAAACCGCTCGAGTAACGCCACGTTCCAAGCAAATGTCAAACTGGTCTTATGGGCACATCTCCTATTGTCCTTTACATCTACACTCACTGTGCCCCCTCTACATCTACACCCACTGTGCCCCCTCTACACCTACACTCACTGTGCCCCCTCTACATCTACACTCACTGTGCCCCTCTACATCTACACTCACTGTGCCTCCTCTACATCTACACCCACTGTGCCCCCTCTACATCTACACTCACTGTGCCCCTCTACATCTACACTCACTGTGCCCCTCTACATCTACACTCACTGTGCCTCCTCTACACCTACACTCACTGTGCCCCCTCTACATCTACACTCACTGTGCCCCTCTACATCTACACTCACTGTGCCCCTCTACATCTACACTCACTGTGCCCCCTCTACATCTACACCCACTGTGCCCCCTCTACATCTACACTCACTGTGCCCCCTCTACATCTACACCCACTGTGCCCCCTCTACATCTACACTCACTGTGCCCCCTCTACATCTACACCCACTGTGCCCCCTCTACACCTACACTCACTGTGCCCCCTCTACATCTACACCCACTGTGCCCCCTCTACATCTACACTCACTGTGCCCCTCTACATCTACACTCACTGTGCCCCTCTACATCTACACTCACTGTGCCTCCTCTACACCTACACTCACTGTGCCCCCTCTACATCTACACTCACTGTGCCCCTCTACATCTACACTCACTGTGCCCCTCTACATCTACACTCACTGTGCCCCCTCTACATCTACACCCACTGTGCCCCCTCTACATCTACACTCACTGTGCCCCCTCTACATCTACACCCACTGTGCCCCCTCTACATCTACACTCACTGTGCCCCCTCTACATCTACACCCACTGTGCCCCCTCTACACCTACACTCACTGTGCCCCCTCTACATCTACACTCACTGTGCCCCTCTACATCTACACTCACTGTGCCTCCTCTACATCTACACCCACTGTGCCCCCTCTACATCTACACTCACTGTGCCCCTCTACATCTACACTCACTGTGCCCCTCTACATCTACACTCACTGTGCCTCCTCTACATCTACACCCACTGTGCCCCCTCTACATCTACACTCACTGTGCCCCTCTACATCTACACTCACTGTGCCCCTCTACATCTACACTCACTGTGCCCCCTCTACATCTACACCCACTGTGCCCCCTCTACATCTACACTCACTGTGCCCCCTCTACATCTACACCCACTGTGCCCCCTCTACATCTGCACACACTGTGCCCCCTCTACATCTACACTCACTGTGCCCCCTCTACATCTGCACTCACTGTGCCCCTCTACATCTACACTCACTGTGCCCCCTCTACATCTACACCCACTGTGCCCCCTCTACATCTACACTCACTGTGCCCCTCTACATCTACACCCACTGTGCCCCCTCTACATCTGCACACACTGTGCCCCCTCTACATCTACACTCACTGTGCCCCCTCTACATCTACACTCACTGTGCCCCCTCTACATCTACACTCACTGTGCCCCCTCTACATCTACACCCACTGTGCCCCCTCTACATCTACACTCACTGTGCCCCCTCTGCACCTACACTCACTGTGCCCCCTCTACATCTACACTCACTGTGCCCCCTCTACATCTACACTCACTGTGCCCCTCTACATCTACACTCACTGTGCCCCCTCTACATCTACCCTCACTGTGCCCCCTCTACATCTACCCTCACTGTGCCCCCTCTACATCTACACTCACTGTGCCCCCTCTACATCTACACTCACTGTGCCCCCTCTACATCTACACTCACTGTGCCCCTCTACATCTACACTCACTGTGCCCCCTCTACATCTACCCTTACTGTGCCCCCTCTACATCTACCCTCACTGTGCCCCCTCTACATCTACACTCACTGTGCCCCCTCTACATCTACACTCACTGTGCCCCCTCTACATCTACCCTCACTGTGCCCCCTCTACATCTACCCTCACTGTGCCCCTCTACATCTACACTCACTGTGCCCCTCTACATCTACACTCACTGTGCCCCCTCTACATCTACACTCACTGTGCCCCCTCTACATCTACACTCACTGTGCCCCCTCTACATCTACACTCACTGTGCCCCCTCTACATCTACCCTCACTGTGCCCCCTCTACATCTACACTCACTGTGCCCCTCTACATCTACACTCACTGTGCCCCCTCTACATCTACCCTTACTGTGCCCCCTCTACATCTACCCTCACTGTGCCCCCTCTACATCTACACTCACTGTGCCCCCTCTACATCTACACTCACTGTGCCCCCTCTACATCTACCCTCACTGTGCCCCCTCTACATCTACCCTCACTGTACCCCTCTACATCTACACTCACTGTGCCCCTCTACATCTACACTCACTGTGCCCCCTCTACATCTACACTCACTGTGCCCCCTCTACATCTACACTCACTGTGCTCCCTCTACATCTACACTCACTGTGCCCCCTCTACATCTACACTCACTGTGCCTCCTCTACATCTACACTCACTGTGCCCCCTCTACATCTACACTCACTGTGCCCCCTCTACATCTACACTCACTGTGCCCCCTCTACATCTACCCTCACTGTGCCCCCTCTACATCTACACTCACTGTGCCCCTCTACATCTACACTCACTGTGCCCCCTATACATCTACCCTCACGGTGCCCCTCTACATCTACACTCACTGTGCCCCCTCTACATCTACACTCACTGTGCCCCCTCTACATCTACACTCACTGTGCCCCCTCTACATCTACACTCACTGTGCCCCCTCTACATCTACACTCACTGTGCCCCCTCTACATCTACACTCACTGTGCCCCCCTACATCTACCCTCACTGTGCCCCCTCTACATCTACACTCACTGTGCCCCTCTACATCTACACTCACTGTGCCCCTCTACATCTACCCTCACTGTGCCCCCTCTACATCTACACTCACTGTGCCTCCTCTACATCTACACTCACTGTGCCCCCTCTACATCTACACTCACTGTGCCCCCTCTACATCTACACTCACTGTGCCCCCTCTACATCTACACCCACTGTGCCCCCTCTACATCTACACTCACTGTGCCCCCTCTACACCTACACTCACTGTGCCCCCTCTACATCTACACTCACTGTGCCCCTCTACATCTACACTCACTGTGCCCCTCTACATCTACACTCACTGTGCCCCCTCTACATCTACACTCACTGTGCCCCCTCTACATCTACACTCACTGTGCCCCTCTACATCTACACCCACTGTGCCCCCTCTACATCTACACTCACTGTGCCTCCTCTACATCTACCCTCACGGTGCCCCTCTACATCTACACTCACTGTGCCCCTCTACATCTACACTCACTGTGCCCCTCTACATCTACACTCACTGTGCCCCCTCTACATCTACACTCACTGTGCCCCCTCTACATCTACACTCACTGTGCCCCCTCTACATCTACACTCACTGTGCCCCCTCTACATCTACACTCACTGTGCCCCCTCTACATCTACACTCACTGTGCCCCTCTACATCTACCCTCACTGTGCCCCCTCTACATCTACACTCACTGTGCCCCTCTACATCTACACTCACTGTGCCCCCTCTACATCTACACTCACTGTGCCCCCTCTACATCTACACTCACTGTGCCCCCTCTACATCTACACTCACTGTGCCCCTCTACATCTACACTCACTGTGCCTCTCTACATCTACACTCATTGTGCCCCTCTACATCTACACTCACTGTGCCCCCTCTACATCTACACTCACTGTGCCCCCTCTACATCTACACTCACTGTGCCCCCCTACATCTACCCTCACTGTGCCCCCTCTACATCTACACTCACTGTGCCCCTCTACATCTACACTCACTGTGCCCCTCTACATCTACCCTCACTGTGCCCCCTCTACATCTACACTCACTGTGCCTCCTCTACATCTACACTCACTGTGCCCCCTCTACATCTACACTCACTGTGCCCCCTCTACATCTACACTCACTGTGCCCCCTCTACACCTACACTCACTGTGCCCCCTCTACATCTACACTCACTGTGCCTCCTCTACATCTACACCCACTGTGCCCCCTCTACATCTACACTCACTGTGCCCCCTCTACACCTACACTCACTGTGCCCCCTCTACATCTACACTCACTGTGCCCCTCTACATCTACACTCACTGTGCCCCTCTACATCTACACTCACTGTGCCCCCTCTACATCTACACTCACTGTGCCCCCTCTACATCTACACTCACTGTGCCCCTCTACATCTACACCCACTGTGCCCCCTCTACATCTACACTCACTGTGCCCCCTCTACATCTACACCCACTGTGCCCCCTCTACATCTACACTCACTGTGCCCCCTCTACACCTACACTCACTGTGCCCCCTCTACATCTACACTCACTGTGCCCCCTCTACACCTACACTCACTGTGCCCCCTCTACATCTACACTCACTGTGCCCCCTCTACATCTACACTCACTGTGCCCCTCTACATCTACCCTCACTGTGCCCCCTCTACATCTACACTCACTGTGCCCCCTCTACATCTACACCCACTGTGCCCCCTCTACATCTGCACACACTGTGCCCCCTCTACATCTACACTCACTGTGCCCCCTCTACATCTACACTCACTGTGCCCCCTCTACATCTACACTCACTGTGCCCCCTCTACATCTACACTCACTGTGCCCCCTCTACATCTGCACACACTGTGCCCCCTCTACATCTACACTCACTGTGCCCCCTCTACATCTGCACACACTGTGCCCCCTCTACATCTACACTCACTGTGCCCCCTCTACATCTACACCCACTGTGCCCCCTCTACATCTACACTCACTGTGCCCCCTCTACATCTACACTCACTGTGCCCCCTCTACATCTACACTCACTGTGCCCCTCTACATCTACACTCACTGTGCCCCTCTACATCTACACTCACTGTGCCTCCTCTACATCTACACTCACTGTGCCCCCTCTACATCTACACTCACTGTGCCCCTCTACATCTACACTCACTGTGCCCCTCTACATCTACACTCACTGTGCCTCCTCTACATCTACACTCACTGTGCCCCTCTACATCTACACTCACTCTGCCCCTCTACATCTACCGTCACTGTGCCCCTCTACATCTACCGTCACTGTGCCCCCTCTACATCTACACTCACTGTGCCCCCTCTACATCTACACTCACTGTGCCCCCTCTACATCTACACTCACTGTGCCCCTCTACATCTACACTCACTGTGCCCCCTCTACATCTACCCTCACTGTGCCCCCTCTACATCTACACTCACTGTGCCTCCTCTACATCTACACTCACTGTGCCCCTCTACATCTACACTCACTGTGCCCCCTCTACATCTACACTCACTGTGCCCCCTCTACATCTACCCTCACTGTGCCCCCTCTACATCTACACTCACTGTGCCTCCTCTACATCTACACTCACTGTGCCTCCTCTACATCTACACCCACTGTGCCTCCTCTACATCTACACTCACTGTGCCCCTCTACATCTACACTCACTGTGCCTCCTCTACATCTACACTCACTGTGCCTCCTCTACATCTACACTCACTGTGCCCCCTCTACATCTACACTCACTGTGCCCCCTCTACATCTACACTCACTGTGCCCCCTCTACATCTACCCTCACTGTGCCCCCTCTACATCTACCCTCACTGTGCCTCCTCTACATCTACACTCACTGTGCCTCCTCTACATCTACCCTCACTGTGCCCCCTCTACATCTACACTCACTGTGCCCCTCTACATCTACACTCACTGTGCCCCTCTACATCTACACTCACTGTGCCCCCTCTACATCTACACTCACTGTGCCCCTCTACATCTACACTCACTGTGCCCCTCTACATCTACACTCACTGTGCCCCTCTACATCTACACTCACTGTGCCCCCTCTACATCTACCCTCACGGTGCCCCTCTACATCTACACTCACTGTGCCTCCTCTACATCTACACCCACTGTGCCCCTCTACATCTACACCCACTGTGCCCCTCTACATCTACACTCACTGTGCCCCTCTACATCTACACTCACTGTGCCCCCTCTACATCTACACTCACTGTGCCCCCTCTACATCTACACTCACTGTGCCCCCTCTACATCTACACTCACTGTGCCCCCTCTACATCTACACTCACTGTGCCCCCTCTACATCTACACTCACTGTGCCCCTCTACATCTACCCTCACTGTGCCCCCTCTACATCTACACTCACTGTGCCCCTCTACATCTACACTCACTGTGCCCCCTCTACATCTACACTCACTGTGCCCCCTCTACATCTACACTCACTGTGCCCCCTCTACATCTACACTCACTGTGCCCCTCTACATCTACACTCACTGTGCCTCTCTACATCTACACTCATTGTGCCCCTCTACATCTACACTCACTGTGCCCCCTCTACATCTACACTCACTGTGCCCCTCTACATCTACACTCACTGTGCCCCCTCTACATCTACCCTCACTGTGCCCCCTCTACATCTACACTCACTGTGCCCCCTCTACATCTACACTCACTGTGCCCCCTCTACATCTACACTCACTGTGCCCCCTCTACATCTACACTCACTGTGCCCCCTCTACATCTACACTCACTGTGCTCCCTCTACATCTACACTCACTGTGCCCCCTCTACATCTACACCCACTGTGCCCCCTCTACATCTACACCCACTGTGCCCCCTCTACATCTACACTCACTGTGCCCCCTCTACATCTACACTCACTGTGCCCCCTCTACATCTACACTCACTGTGCCCCCTCTACATCTACACTCACTGTGCCCCCTCTACATCTACACTCACTGTGCCCCCTCTACATCTACACTCACTGTGCCCCCTCTACATCTACACTCACTGTGCCCCCTCTACATCTACACTCACTGTGCCTCCTCTACATCTACACCCACTGTGCCCCCTCTACATCTACACTCACTGTGCCCCCTCTACATCTACACTCACTGTGCCTCCTCTACATCTACACCCACTGTGCCCCCTCTACATCTACACTCACTGTGCCCCCTCTACATCTACACTCACTGTGCCTCCTCTACATCTACACCCACTGTGCCCCCTCTACATCTACACTCACTGTGCCCCTCTACATCTACACTCACTGTGCCCCCTCTACATCTACACTCACTGTGCCTCCTCTACATCTACACCCACTGTGCCCCCTCTACATCTACACTCACTGTGCCCCTCTACATCTACACTCACTGTGCCCCCTCTACATCTACACTCACTGTGCCCCTCTACATCTACACTCACTGTGCCCCCTCTACATCTACACTCACTGTGCCCCCTCTACATCTACACTCACTGTGCCCCTCTACATCTACACTCACTGTGCCCCCTCTACATCTACACTCACTGTGCCCCCTCTACATCTACACTCACTGTGCCCCCTCTACATCTACACTCACTGTGCCCCCTCTACATCTACACTCACTGTGCCCCCTCTACATCTACACTCACTGTGCCTCCTCTACATCTACACCCACTGTGCCCCCTCTACATCTACACTCACTGTGCCCCCTCTACATCTACACTCACTGTGCCTCCTCTACATCTACACCCACTGTGCCCCCTCTACATCTACACTCACTGTGCCCCCTCTACATCTACACTCACTGTGCCCCCTCTACATCTACACTCACTGTGCCCCCTCTACATCTACACTCACTGTGCCCCCTCTACATCTACACTCACTGTGCCCCCTCTACATCTACACCCACTGTGCCCCCTCTACATCTACACTCACTGTGCCCCTCTACATCTACACTCACTGTGCCTCCTCTACATCTACACCCACTGTGCCCCCTCTACATCTACACTCACTGTGCCCCCTCTACATCTACACTCACTGTGCCCCCTCTACATCTACACTCACTGTGCCCCTCTACATCTACACTCACTGTGCCCCCTCTACATCTACACTCACTGTGCCCCCTCTACATCTACACTCACTGTGCCTCCTCTACATCTACACCCACTGTGCCCCCTCTACATCTACACTCACTGTGCCCCCTCTACATCTACACTCACTGTGCCCCCTCTACATCTACACTCACTGTGCCTCCTCTACATCTACACCCACTGTGCCCCCTCTACATCTACACTCACTGTGCCTCCTCTACATCTACACTCACTGTGCCTCCTCTACATCTACACTCACTGTGCCTCCTCTACATCTACACCCACTGTGCCCCCTCTACATCTACACTCACTGTGCCCCTCTACATCTACACTCACTGTGCCCCCTCTACATCTACACTCACTGTGCCCCTCTACATCTACACTCACTGTGCCCCCTCTACATCTACACTCACTGTGCCCCCTCTACATCTACACTCACTGTGCCCCTCTACATCTACACTCACTGTGCCCCCTCTACATCTACACTCACTGTGCCCCCTCTACATCTACACTCACTGTGCCCCTCTACATCTACACTCACTGTTCTCCCTCTACATCTACACTCACTGTGCCCCCTCTACATCTACACTCACTGTGCCTCCTCTACATCTACACTCACTGTGCCTCCTCTACATCTACACCCACTGTGCCCCCTCTACACCTACACTCACTGTGCCCCTCTACATCTACACCCACTGTGCCCCCTCTACACCTACACTCACTGTGCCCCCTCTACATCTACACTCACTGTGCCCCTCTACATCTACACTCACTGTGCCCCCTCTACACCTACACTCACTGTGCCCCCTCTACATCTACACTCACTGTGCCTCCTCTACATCTACACCCACTGTGCCCCCTCTACATCTACACTCACTGTGCCCCCTCTACATCTACACTCACTGTGCCTCCTCTACATCTACCCTCACTGTGCCCCCTCTACATCTACACTCACTGTGCCTCCTCTACATCTACACTCACTGTGCCCCCTCTACATCTACACTCACTGTGCCCCTCTAAATCTACCCTCACTGTGCCCCCTCTACATCTACACTCACTGTGCCCCCTCTACATCTACACTCACTGTGCCTCCTCTACATCTACACCCACTGTGCCCCCTCTACACCTACACTCACTGTGCCCCTCTACATCTACACCCACTGTGCCCCCTCTACACCTACACTCACTGTGCCCCCTCTACATCTACACTCACTGTGCCCCCTCTACATCTACACTCACTGTGCCCCCTCTACATCTACACTCACTGTGCCCCCTCTACATCTACACTCACTGTGCCCCCTCTACATCTACACTCACTGTGCCCCTCTACATCTACACTCACTGTGCCCCTCTACATCTACACTCACTGTGCCCCTCTACATCTACACTCACTGTGCCCCCTCTACATCTACACTCACTGTGCCCCCTCTACATCTACACCCACTGTGCCCCCTCTACATCTACACCCACTGTGCCCCCTCTACACCCACTGTGCCCCCTCTACACCCACTGTGCCCCCTCTACATCTACACTCACTGTGCCCCCTCTACATCTACTCTCACTGTGCCCCCTCTACGTCTACACCCACTGTGCCCCCTCTACACCCACTGTGCCCCATCTACACCCACTGTGCCCCCTCTACATATACACTCGTTCCCTTATGCTGCATTTCAGCCTTACAAACTATGTTACTTTCAGAGCTGGAGATCTGTTACTGTGAATTTTTCCTATTCTTGAGGCCGCCTTATACACCTTCAGAATTAGAGCCGGATCCCAGACCCTTTTTATTGCATCTGACACAAGAAGAAAACAGAGGAGGAATGTTACGGGCTAAAGCCTCATACACATGTAATTCTGAACCCATTAATTTCTATGGCCGACGGACACTTTCCTGTATATTTACAAGAAGGTGTCTGGGCCGTAGAAAGCATCCGTAAAAAAAAGGACATATTTTACAATGAGAGCACGGCCCGCAGATGTGGGTTACTGTCCGCGGCCGTCCAGCCCGTAAGCAAATTGCCAGGAGCCCCATGTGGACGCCTCTCGTCATTTGTTCTCTGTCTGGGCTCACATGGGCCGTTTTCTGCTGTCACAAATCACATTGAACCACTGAACAGAAGCCTCCAATACCCCAACACAGAGAGGCCTTTCTTCTCCAACCATGCAGCAGCCGACATGTAATGGGAGGCAGCGTGTGACTGCAGTGCCCTCTAGTAGCAAGATGTGGTACTGCAGCCTCCTATTCTTTGCCTGGGTAACTTTAAATTCTGCAGTTACAGAAATATTCCCTCCAGTTTTTTTTTGGAGAAAAAAAATCACAACTAGAGTCAGGATTATGTACAGACTGAAGATCTGTATTGCGAGCCTCAGGGCACATTCACACGTGGCGGAATTACTGTGGAATTCTCCAGCGGCTGTTTTTTACATTTTTTTCTATACATTTTTAGGAAACTTAGTTCAGACGTTGCGGAAAACTCGGCTGCGGACCATCGGCTGCGGTGCAGAATTTTCCCTCCCAGCATGCACTGTCTGTTGCGGAGAAGAAGCGGAATTTCACTGCGGATTTCAGCCTTTGCAATGCAAAAACTGAAATCTGTGGCAAGTCCGCTGTGTTTTCTGCAACGTCTGAATTACCTGTCAAATATGCAAATGTTGCTGCAGATTCGTTGCGTAATTGCCCCAAATCTGCACCAACATTTGCAGCGGAAAATCTCCGCCACGTCTGAACATGGCCTTATAGTGGGGGAGGGAAACGTTGCGGCCCCTCCTGAGTGTTTCTACGCCAGGGTCACCTGTTTTCTTGCACCTATTGAAGACATTCTTCTCCAGCTCTGTTAAAGATCTTTGGACTGTTCTCCGGTGCACATAATTCTCTAAGCTCAGCCAAAACCACAAACACCTGCACCTTTTCAGATTTCCACAACACTGAGATTTACCATATAAAACATGTAGCGACAGTGGGGAAGCGCACGCCAGCCTTGTTAACCCCTCACCGCCAGTGAAGGTGAAGACAGAAAACGCACAGTACATTAGATTACAGCTTGCCAGGTGCAGTTGCGCCAGACAGGCCACATGCAGCAGAGTTCAGTTTGTCTGATGCAGAAGTATTGAGTTTGTCATGTGGCACAGTCCATGGACCCATAAGGGTGGGTTATCTGTTGTTTTACGTAGGTCTGCAAGTACGCGTAATGGACATCTTTGTCCACGTGCAATATGGCCCCAGAGTTCAATGACAAACTTAGCTCTGCTACATCTCTATTTGATGTGGATATAGTCATAAATAAGCCATTATTTTAACACAAATAAAATAAATCAAGGGGGTTAAAATTTTGGCCATGCCACAGACTTGATATATTCTGGGTATCCTCAGTAGATTAGCTACATACATAGATGGCATGCCATGAAGATGCTGCTTATTCCTTGTCTCTTGGTCAAAGAGCTTACAATTAAATGTTGTAGCGATTACACAGATACATTGGAACATAAAATCAGAAGTGAAACTGAAGCAACATGGGAAGAACATGCAAACTCCATACCGTCCTCTACACTTCACACTGACCCTCAAGTCACAACAAGCTGCCATGTTTTATATATAGGAGCAGTTATCTCAGCGCTGACAACCAGGATCCCACGCTGACAATGGCAGGAGATGTAGTCAGTGAGAGGATGAAATGCAGATAACCAGAATGTTCAACATTGTTACCAAGCTCAGCACTCAGCAGACAGATGTAGACATAGCACCAACACCCCGACTTACAAGTGTCAGTGACAGAACACGTACTGATGTAGCAAAGCTGAATCTGTTACTCAGGGTAATATCATCATGTGTTATCTGTGGTGTTACATAGGACTGCAGGTAATATCTACATTATCTATACTCTTAGAGGTATCACTGTGTTATCTGTGTAATTACATAGGACTGCAGGTAACACTACTACATTATCTGTACTCAGAGAGTTATCACTGTTATCTGTGGTGTTACATAGGACTGCAGGTAACATCTACTACATTATCTGTACTCAGAGAGTTATCACTGTGTTATCTGTGGTGTTACATAGGACTGCAGGTAACATCTACTACATTATCTGTACTCAGAGAGTTATCACTGTGTTATCTGTGTAATTACATAGGACTGCAGGTAACACTACTACATTATCTGTACTCAGAGAGTTATCACTGTTATCTGTGGTGTTACATAGGACTGCAGGTAACATCTACTACATTATCTGTACTCAGAGAGTTATCACTGTGTTATCTGTGGTGTTACATAGGACTGCAGGTAACATCTACTACATTATCTGTACTCAGAGATTTATCACTGTTATCTGTGGTGTTACATAGGACTGCAGGTAACATCTACTACATTATCTGTACTCAGAGAGTTATCACTGTGTTATCTGTGGTGTTACATAGGACTGCAGGTAACATCTACTACATTATCTGTACTCAGAGATTTATCACTGTTATCTGTGGTGTTACATAGGACTGCAGGTAACATCTACTACATTATCTGTACTCAGAGAGTTATCACTGTTATCTGTGGTGTTACATAGGACTGCAGGTAACACTACTACATTATTTGTAGTCAGAGAGTTATCACTGTGTTATCTGTGGTGTTACATAGGACTGCAGGTAACATCTGCTACATTATCTGTACTCAGTTATCACTGTGTGTTATCTGTGTTACATAGGACTGCAGGTAACATCTACTACATTATCTGTACTCAGTTATCACTGTGTGTTATCTGTGTTGTTACATAGGACTGCAGGTAACATCTTCTACATTATCTGTACTCAGTTATCACTGTGTGTTATCTGAGGTGTTACATAGGACTGCAGGTAACATCTACTACATTATCTGTACTCAGAGAGTTATCACTGTGTTATCTGTGGTGTTACATAGGACTGCAGGTAACATCTACTACATTATCTGTACTCAACTGTTATCATAGTGCACAAGCTATGCAACTTACAGACAGTTAAATGACAAATCCAGCACTGCTACATCCATAGACTTCAATTCCGAATACATGTAGAGCTTTCCAACAAGAAGCCCCCCGGCTTCCAGAACCATCATGTACATTGTATTATAATCCAATGTCATTCCTGGGCAGCTGTACCCATGGGTGGTGCCGGGTGATGCCCTGCAGGCAGGATGAAGGGTGAATGGCACAGGGTCTCCGCAGAGTCACCAGATCTTTATCTGCTCCACTTGTTTATGCAGCTGTTGAGATTTTAGGAGAACAGGACAAAAAACACAAGCAAGAGGCAGGTTCCTGGAGGAATAAGTAGAGGCCTTACCAGTGGTGCCAGGCTTGGTGTCATCTCAGGCTGCCAGTGAGTCCATCCCAGGGCACAGGATACAAGGGCAGTGTTGCTGAGGCTGTGCAGAGCCCGGGGTGTGTGTGTTACTGCAGAGGATCACATCAGGAACTGCTTGCCATTCCAGAGCTCAGGCAGGAGGCCGGGCCATTCTGCTGCTACTGTTCTGCAATCCTTAAAGGCACAGCTCAGGCTGCCAGTTCAGGGGAGGGGGGGGGGGGGCTGCCAGTTCAGGAGGGGCACCCAGCTCAGGGGGGGCTGCCAGCTCAGGAGGGGCACCCAGCTCAGGAGGGACTGCCAGCTCAGGAGGGGCACCCAGCTCAGGAGGGGCACCCAGCTCAGGAGGGGCTGCCAGCTCAGGAGGGGCACCCAGCTCAGCAGGGGCACCCAGCTCAGGAGGGACTGCCAGCTCAGGAGGGGCACCCAGCTCAGGAGGGGCTGCCAGCTCAGGAGGGGCACCCAGCTCAGGAGGGGCTGCCAGCTCAGGAGGGGCTGCCAGCTCAGGAGGGGCACCCAGCTCAGGAGGGGCACCCAGCCTATATATATCCTCCCTGCTCAATGAACTTCAGCTAATGAGAAGAGTGATTGATAAAATGTAACCATCGCTGGGAGGCCCCATAACAAACGCTGTCGGGAGCTGCAGGTTCTATCAATGTAACAAATATTTTTTATTACTATCATTATTATCATTATTATTATTATTATTATTATTAGCATTATTATTGTTGTTATTATTTATCCCATAGGAGGACTCATATACTAAGGACGTGTTCACACGGCTCATTTTCCGCCATATTTCGGAGCATAAAACGGTCGGGTTACGCTCCGAAATCCACCTAAAAAACACCTGCAAACAGCTTCTCATTGATTTTAATGGTAAAAAGCTGAGTGGTTCATACGAGGCATAATTTAACAACGCTGGTTAAAAAAACGTCTGGTAAAAAAAAGTGTCACAACTTGAGGCATATTTTTACCCCTTTAATACCACCCCCCCCCCCCCACATACCTACAGCAAAGGGTTGATGACTTGTTACTAATCCAGTGAGACATCAGTATGTGTAACGCCATTTATAGCCCCGACCTTTCCTGCGTCAGGGGATGTTCACACAGGCTATTTTCAGCCAGTTTTAAGGCCGTAAACGCCCCGAAAAATGGCTAAAAATGTGGGGGCTGAACGCCTCCAAACATCTGCCCATTGATTTCAATGGGAAAAACGGCGTTCCGTTCTCACAAGGTGTTTTTTACGCGGCCGTTTTTAAAAATGGCCGAATACAAACACGCCTCATAAAAAGGAGTGCATGTCACTTCTTGAGCCGTTTTCGGACCCGTTTTTCATTGACTATAGAAAAACAGTTCCAAAAAAACGCCGCAAAAAAAGCGAGTTGCTTAAAAAACGGCTGAAAATCAGAGGCAGTTTTCCCTTAAAAAAATCTCCGTAATTTCAGCCGTTTGTGTGAACAGAGCCTAAGAAGTCATAACAGGATCATTGAGGGTATGTTCACACACACGATTTACGGACGTAAATCGAGCGTATTAACCCCCGAATTACGTCCGAAATTGCGGCTTGAAAGCGTTGACAAACATCTGCCCATTGAAAGCAACGGGCAGACGTTTGTCTGTTCACACGAGGCGTATATTTACGCGTCGTTGTCAAAAGACGGCGCGTAAATAGACGCTCGCGTCAAATAAGTGACCTGTCACTTCTTGGGGCGTAATTGGAGCCGTTATTCATTGACTCCAATGAAAAGCAGCGCCAATTACGTCCATAATGGACGCGGCGTTCAAGCGCCTGCACATGCCGCAACGGCTGAAATTACGGGGATGTTTTCTCCTGAAAACAGCCCCGTAATTTCGGCCGTTACGGACGCTGTCGTGTGAACATACCCTAACTTCTAGGCTCTATGACACTATATCCACAGAAAGATCGAGAGCTGACAGTAAACAGGTAGAAGGTAACGTTCAAACAGCAGCTAAATCCCAGCACTTGTTATTATGTATAAATGCACAGTACCACTTCTCCTGTCCTGTATACTGGGTGTAATTCTCAGTATCTGTATTATTCTGTATATATACACACTGCACAGTACCACTTCTCCTGTCCTGTATACTGGGTGTAATTCTCAGTATCTGTATTATTCTGTATATATGGACACTGCACAGTACCACTTCTCCTGTCCTGTATACTGGGTGTAATTCTCAGTATCTGTATTATTCTGTATATATACACACTGCACAGTACCACTTCTCCTGTCCTGTATACTGGGTGTAATTCTCAGTATCTGTATTATTCTGTATATATGGACACTGCACAGTACCACTTCTCCTGTCCTGTATACTGGGTGTAATTCTCAGTATCTGTATTATTCTGTATATATACACACTGCACAGTACCACTTCTCCTGTCCTGTATACTGGGTGTAATTCTCAGTATCTGTATTATTCTGTATATATATATATATATATATATATACACTGCACAGTACTACTTCTCCTGTCCTGTATACTGGGTGTAATTCTCAGTATATGTATTATTCTGTATATATGGACACTGCACAGTACCACTTCTCCTGTATACTGGGTGTAATTCTCAGTATCTGTATTATTCTGTATATATGGACACTGCACAGTACTACTTCTCCTGTCCTGTATACTGGGTGTAATTCTCAGTATCTGTATTATTCTGTATATATGGACACTGCACAGTACCACTTCTCCTGTCCTGTATACTGGGTGTAATTCTCAGTATCTGTATTATTCTGTATATATATATATACACTGCACAGTACAACTTCTCCTGTCCTGTATACTGGGTGTAATTCTCAGTATCTGTATTATTCTGTATATATGGACACTGCACAGTACCACTTCTCCTGTCCTATATACTGGGTGTAATTCTCAGTATCTGTATTATTCCGTATATATATACACTGCACAGTACCACTTCTCCTGTCCTGTATACTGGGTGTAACTCTCCGTTTCTGTTTATTATGGCACTGTATAGTATCATATAGGTTTTAGTGTACAGACCAGTGATACTCTGCTTGTTTCTTTTGTTGTAATGGAGGCCTCCTTGTCCCTGGTGGTTTAGTGGAGAAATTCTCAGTGGTCCAATACTTTTACCTGGTGGTCTAGTAGGTTTATCCTCTTCATCCCTAGTGGTCATCTCATCTATGGTGGTCCAGAGAGGTTTACTCATCCCTAATAGATTTTTTTTTTATCACTACCAGTCAAGTATGTTCCTGGTGGTCTAGTTTGGGCAACCCGGTTTATTGTGTAACAGCAAAGTCCTGGTAGTCCAGTGGTGCCCATTTTGTCCAAAGTGGCCTGATGGGGGGCCTTGTTGACTCAGAGATGGTTAGTGGGCATTGTGGGCGAGTGAAAGGCTCTGGTTAGAGCTGGAACGCTGCTAAGGGTGAAGTAAACAAGACCACTGACAAGAAGTGTTGTCTTACTCTCTTTCTACCTTGGGGTAAGTGCTTCATCCTTTTTCTAATTTTGCATCTTATAATTTTTGCATTTACATCGTTTTCAACTGCTTTGCTACCATGTAAGATTGTAATGACTGTAATGATGCACAGTACAACTTCTGTCCTAAACGGGCAAGATAAACTGGGCAGCGACTTATTTTATTTATTATTTATTTCTGTTACTTATATAGCGCCAACATATCCCGCAGCGTTGTACAGAGGTCCACACTTACTGTCCCCATTGGGGCTCACAATCTCAATTCCCTATTTGTATGTTTTTGGAATGTGGGGGGAACCCGGAGTTCCTGGAGGAAACCCCCGCAAACACGGGGAGAACGTACAAACTCCATGCAGAGCCACCGGTGCCGCCCTAACGTAATAGTGTCTAATAAAAGAAACACATGACTGAGGAGCAGAGGATGATGAGGCTCCGGATGGGATCAGTGGTTTTCTTCTTGTCCACGGGGCCGGACGTAAATGACTGCTTTGGTCTCAACAGGGAAAGTGCGATCAATGAAATATTTAGAGGACAAATGAGTCAAATGAAATATTAATCGGAGAATCGGCGCTGATACAATGTTGCGACTGTTCCGACCTTCAGCACCGATCTGCTATTTAAGGAGTTTCCCACTTCTTGGTCACCAGGAAACGATGGGTGCAAATAATTTTCTCCAGTCGCATTTAACGAGGAGTGATTTTGTGCTGATCATGATCGAGGGACAATCTAAGGCCTCATGCACACGGCCGTGCCCGTAATCACGGCCCGCGATTGTAGGCACGGCCGGCCGCCGACAAAGTATGGGTGCACGGCACGTAAAATAGGACATGCTCCATCATTCCCGGCACGGACACCTATCCGTGGCGATACGGAAAGGTGTCTGCGCCCAATAGAACCGAACGGGTCCGTAATTGCGGACTGTATTACGTTTTTTTTACGGTCGTGTGCATGGGGCCTAATAATGGCTTCTAGGAGAAGCTCTTAGACTCTCCGGGTAATGGACGATGAATAAAATCACTTTCCATACAATAGTAGAATACCGATTTACTATTCTGGTCCAGTCTCTGGTCAAACAGCAAAGGCCACCTCATCCCTGGTCCTCCATTAGGTACCTTCACGTTCTTGAAAGTCCAGTGGGGTCCTCCTCATCTCTCATGGTTAAGCTGGATCCTCCTAATTCTTGGTGGTGCTGTGGGGTCTCCTTCTTTCTTGCTCACCCAATAGGAGTGCCACTTCTCCACGCTGGTCCTGTGGGGCTGCCGTTCCTTGGTTGATGGCCTTTCATATCCCTGGTAGCCCAGTGAGGACTTTCTTGCTAGTTTTGGCCCAATGGAGATCTCCTCATCACTAATGGATAATTGGAAGACCCTTTACCCTGACAGTAAGATGTGGGCCTACTTATCTGTTATGGTCTAGTGAAATACTTCTCATACCTGGTGGACAGGTAGGGGCGTCCTTATCCAAAATGTTGCTCTTCATTCATTTAACCCCTTAGTGACCGGCCTATTTTAGACCATAATGACCAAGGTATTTTTTTTTTTCGTTTTTCCATCGTTGCATTCCAAGAGCTATAACTTTTTTATTTTGACATCGCTGTATAAGGTCTTGTTTCTTGCGGGACAAGTTGTATTTTTTAATAGCACCAATTTGGGGTGCATATATTTTTATTACATAAACTTTTATTAACATTTTGGGAGGGTAATGGAAAAAAAAACATAAATTTTGCCATCTTTTTTGCGTCTTAGATTTACGCTGTTTACTGTGTGGTATAAATAACACAATAACTTTATTGGGCGGGTTGTTACGATTGCGACGATACCAAATTGATGTCGATTTTGTATGTTTTATTACTTTTACACTTTTTTTTCAAAATTATTTGTTTTTGTGTCGCCGTGTTTTAAGAGCCATAATTGTTTTATTTTTGCGCCGATGCAGCTGTACGAGGGCTTGTGTTTTGCGGGACGACTTCTAGTTTTTATTGGTACCATTTGGAGTACATGCAACTTTTTGATCACTTTTTATCACATTTGTTTGAAGGCAGGATGAACAGAAAACAGCAATTCTGGCATTGATTTTAATTTCATTTTTTACGGCGTTCACAGTGCGAGTTAAATAATGTAATAGCTTTATAGGTGGGGTCGTTACGGACGCGGCGATACCAAATATGTGTAATGTTTTTTTTCATATTAAAGTATTTTTATAAGGGAAAAAGTGGGTTTTTTATTTTTTTTATTTGGGATTTTTATTTATTATTAACTTTATTAAACTTTTTGATAACTTTATTTTTAGTCCCACTGGGAGACTTCACTGTGCGATCTTCTGATCGCTCTTATATTACACTGCGATACTTCTGTACTGCAGCGTATTATTGCCTGTCAGTGTCAGGGCATGTTCACACGGAAACTCAAAAACGTCTGAAAATACGGAGCTGTTTCAGATGTTTTTTAAGCCACTCGCGATTTTTGCGGCCGTTTTTGGAGCTGTTTTCTATAGTCTATGAAAAAACGTCTCCAAAAACGTCCCAAGAAGTGTCCTGCACTTCTTTTTCGCGGGTGTTTTTTGGGCAGATGATTGGAGGCGTTCTGCTTCCGATTTTTCGGCCATTTTTCGAGTGTTTACGGCCCGAAAAACAGCCCAAAATAAGCCGTGTGAATATACCCTCAAACAGACAGGCACCTGCTAGGTCATGCCTCAGGCATCCACTACAGGCAGATCTGGGGGCCTTGGTTAGGCCCCCGGCTGCCATAGAAGCCATTGCGATTGCAATTGCAGGGTGCCGATGGGGTGAGAGAGGGAGTTCCCTCCAAAACCACTTGGATGCGGCGCTCGCTATTAAGCACCGCATCTAAGGGGTTAAATGGGTGAGATCGATCCCGCCCGTTAGTGCACGTGTCTGGCTGTCTTTAGACCGCCCGACACCCGCTTTAGCCGGCACAGGACACCCGTGCTGGGGTTATGTCAGAGCGCAGTCAAAAGGCGTATTGGCAGTCGTTAAGGGGTTAAATTCATTTTTCCATGGATTCCTTTTCATCCTCTTGATCCAGAGTGTTAGGGTGGGAGTCTTCCTATTCCTCATAGACAGGTTTGAATGTGCAAGTCTATGGATGTCCAGCTGGACTCGTCTCATTCTTTGGTGTTTAGTGGGGGCCAATTTATCCCTAAAGGGCACGTCCCTTTCATTGTTTACCAGACACAGCGCCGTACATTTGGTTGTGGCTGCGCCTGGTATTGCAGCTCAGCCCTATTCACTTGTGACTGAGCTGTAAATCGCTGCAGGACCAGTCACAGCCGCTACAAAATGTACGGTGCTGAGTCTGGTACAAAATAATGGGGAGACTGCGCTGACGCAAGCAATGCGGCACCTTCACTCAGCTGATCGGTCGGGGTGACACTAGTCGGACCCCCGCCAATTTGATATTGATGACCTATCCTAAGAATAAGCCATCAATACCAAATTGTCAGTCAGATCGTTCGTATGAAAGATCTGACCCTCAACATGCCAGACGATCAGGGACATAATAAAAAAAAGTCAGATCAGGGACATAATAAAAAAAAGTCAGATCAGGGACTCGAGATAATGATTTTGTGGTAACCAATTGTTTAAACACCATTAAAAACAAAAAAACGACTCCTCCCTAGCGGTTCTGTGCTGCGTCATTCATACTATGATCTTGGGGAACCTTAAATCTGTGAATTCATGTAGATCAGATTGGACTTACAGACCGATGGTGGTCTAGCGGTGTGACCCTTCAGAGGGGCCGACTCATCCCTGTTATTCCAGAAGAGACGTTCTTATCCCGTCCCTGCAACCAGAGATGCCAATAACGTCCAGTTTGGTCCAGTACGAGCATTGACGTCACTAATCCGAGCCCCATCATTATATAAATAACGTTAGAGATGTGATCTAGGCGAGAGCTCAGTCCGTAACTTTATATTTCTAGAAGTTTACAGTTAATGTCAACTAAGGGTTTAAAAAAATCAAAATAATCATAAAAACTGAAAATAACTAATAAAATGCAGATAAGATGTAAACGAATTAGGTCTACACCGAAACTTAGGGAAATTCCAGGGCCCGAAACTACAGTAACATACAAAGTGGGAACTTCCATCATCGGTGTCATACTAATCCTTCAGTTTTCACAAATCAATAATTTATAACAATTTTGTATTGTGAGGAAGGCACCAGGAGCGCCCAAGGGCCACAGTCAGTGGTCGGGCGGAGCAAAGGCGGTGGGCGGCGCCCTGCTGGCTCGGCGGTGGGAGGTCGACGGCCCGCGAGAGCTTTGACAACGGGCGTTTTTCCAGCTTGGGCGGAGGGTGGCGGAAGCGGCCCTCCAGGTTCGGCTCTTGGATGCGGGACACAGGCGGAGGAAGATCCTGGTGATGACGATGAGCATCGCGGAGGTCGACTGGATGATCCTGGTACCCCGGCTGGTTGAATCACAGCTCCTGCGCAGCCCGGTGAGTCTTACTCATTTTCTTACCCTATTCCCGCTATCTTTAGGTCCCTGGGGCGGGGTGATGTGTCCCTAGGTGGGGTAGTTAGGTAATCCGTTGCTGGTAGTGTGGGTCAGAGGGAGGACAATAGTTTCCGTAAGTTGTTGGGTATTGTGCGGGAATAATTGTCGCGGGTTGATGGCGTGTCCGTCGCCGGTTGCTGCGTGGGCAGGTGCCACGGGAGCGTCGCTAAGGTCTGTGGGAAACGGCTCTGGGGACAAGGGGCTATAGTTCGGGAGTCCGGGGTGGCGGTGGCGGTTCAGACTGATGATGGAGGGGTTGATCGGTTGCGGTTAGACGATAAGGCAAAGGGGGAGGTTTACGTTTGTTTCGAGGGCCCCTTGGGAGCACATTTAAAGCCTGAGGTTAAGGAAAAAATATGGGACGAATACGTCGAAATTTTTTCACTATGGCCTTTAGAGAAGTTTAATGTAGACAAGCCTAAAAGGGTGGAGAGTAGGAAGGAGGAGGAGGAAAAACGTAGGTACAGATTGATACCCCAAACCTTTCCGAACTGGTTACAAGCATTTGCCATATTGGCAAGTGTTATTGGGGAAAAGGTGCGGGATAATTGCTCCGGCCTTTTTTGCTATTTAGATGCCATAGGGGAGGCTTACAGGATTTATGGAGGGATGACGTGGCTCAGATACGATGAGCAGTTTAGGCAGTGTAAGGTGGTCCGCCCGAGTATACGGTGGGATCAGAAGGATATTGGCCTATGGTTGAGAGTCATGGTGCCGATGCGGTTTGGCCGGTAGTCCTTTCCAGGCGGGGTCGGGAGTCCGGCCAGTATGGACAACAGGGAGGGGGTGGACAGTCGGGCGGGGCTGCAAGCAGCAAATCGGGTTTATACTGGCAGTTTAATGACGGACAATGTAAATTTGGGGCGGGTTGCAAGTTCAAGCACTACTGTTCAGTTTGAGGAGAAGCGTCCCACGGGTCGTCCTGTTGCTTTAATAAGGGAAAAGGAAGAGGGGGCAGTTCAGATGGACCGGTGAAGCTGGCAGAGATGTTGCCGTATCTGGATAGGTACCCGGATAGGGACAAGGCGATGTTAATGGAGTTAGGGTTTAGGGTCGGTTTTTGTATCCCGCTCCCTCCGCATGAGGTCCCCCTTTTCGTTGCGTAACCTAAAGTCAGCTTGTGAGTTCCCGTTAATAGTGGCTGAGAAGTTGAGCAAAGAGGTGGGGCTGGGTAGAATGGCGGGCCCATTTGTTTCACCCCCCTTTTCCGACTTTGTGGTCTCACCTCTTGGGGTGGAACCTAACAAGTTCAGGCTTATCCATCACCTGTCGCATCCATAGGGGTCTTCGGGGAATGATGGCATCGATCCGCCTCTCTGTTCTGTGGTTTACACCTCCTCTGATGCGGCAGTTGATTGGGTTAGGCGGTATGGCAAGGGTGCGCTTATGGCGAAAACGGATATCGAATCGGCTTTCCGTTTACTTCCCGTTTATCCCGAGAGCGTTTGGCTGTTGGGTTGCTATTGGGAGGGGAGTTACTTTGTTGATAGATGTCTTCCGATGGGCTGCTCGATTTCCTGTGCCTATTTTGAAGCCTTCAGTTCGTTCCTGGAATGGGTGATTTGCGAGGTGGCAGGGGTGGCCTCAATCATTCATTAATTGGATTACTTCCTTTGTGTTGGGCGGGCGGGTTCCACGGCGTGTGGTAATCTGTTGTCGACAGTAGAGTGGGTGCCTAGGTTCGGGGTTCCGCTGGCGCCTGCAAAAACAGAGGGCACGAGGTCAGTGATGATGTTTTTGGGTATCACTATCGACTCGGAGCACATGGAGTGCCACCTTCCCATGGAGAAATTGCAGGATTTGAAAATGCTGGTGGGCAGAACGCGTCACTTGCGTAAAATCACGTTGCATGATTTGCAATCTCTCCTCGGGAAACTCAATTTCGCATGTCGAATTATGACTATGGGTAGGATTTTCTGCAGACGGTTGGCGCGGGCGACGACTGGCGTGAAAGCTCCTCATCATTTTGTTCGTTTGGTCCGAGAACATCGTGACGACTTGGAGGTGTGGTCAGAATTCCTGGACCAGTACAATGGCCGGTCAATTATCATGGCGCCCGTTGTTGATCATTTTGACTGGAATTTATTCACAGATGGTAGTGTGGGTTTTGGGCCTATTGCGGGGGCCAGTGGTGTGTGGGTCAGAGGCCTGATACCTGGGTTGAGGAGGGTTTGGGTTCGTAACCTGGCTTTCCTGGAATTGTTTCCTATTGTCGTAGCGGTTACATTATGGGGTGAGCGTTTTAGGAACAGGAAGGTGCGTTCTCACTGTGACAATATGGGGGTGGTGATGGCAATTAACAACGTTTCGGCGTCTTCTCCCCCTGTTGTCTGTTTGTTGTGCCATTTACTCCTCTTGTGCTTTGAATGCATGGGCTACTGCTGTGCAAGTCACGGGGGTCGACAACTCAATTTATGATTCTCATTGTCACTTACAGTGGGATGGGTTCCGGCTTTTGGCCGCAGAGGCGGAGGGACTCGCTTGTCCTCCACACTTGTGGGATCTGGTCTGCAAGGAGCGAATCGGCTGATCCATTCTTCTTTAGCTCCAGGGACGTGGTTTGCTTATGAGGCAGTGTGGCGGGACTGGGAAGAATGGTTGAGTGAAATGGATGGGGTGGTAATGGATGATGACTGGATGGTTGCCTTGCTTGTCTTCCTGGGCTATGTGTCGGCTGCGGGTTGGTCAGTGGCTAAGGTTAATCGCTTTGTGGCGGCCTTGGACTTCGGTTGCAAATGACGGGGACGGCGGGACGTCACTAAGGATTTTCTGGTCGGCCAGGCCCTGAGGGGGTTTAGAAGAGGGCGGGTGGTGCTTAATAGACGTCGCCCAGTGTAGTTTGCTCTGTTGGAACGATTGTGGTCTGCATTGGATGTGGTGTGTACCTCCGTGTATGAGTCTAATTTGTTTAGGTTGGCGTTTTCTTGGGCTTTTTTTGGGGCACTCTGCGTGGGGGAATTGGTGTCTTCCACTTGGGTCGAGAGCGGGTGGCGTTCTGGATTCACCGTTCTAAAACGGATCAGTCCGGAAGGGGCAAACAGGTATTGTTTGGAACAGTGCCGGAGCGCCATCATGTGTCCTGTTCGCTCCTTGAGGATATTGTTACGGGGTACTGACGTAGTGTCCGGTCCATTGCTGCGTCATGCGGATGGGGGTTTTCTGTCTGTTCAGCGCACAGCTTTTTTCCGTAAGTGTTTAATGTCCCTTGGCCTGGAGGGTGTCTTTTGCGCCGCATTCTTTTAGGATCGAAGCGGCTACAGAGGCGGCCAGATGGGGGTTGGGACCTGATGTGGTGCGCCGTATCGGCAGGTGAGAATCTCGGCGGTATCAGTCATACGTTTGCCCCCATTTGCTTGCATTGGGGCGGGTGGTTGGTGGAATTATTGTCTGGTGGAAAAGATGGTTTGTGCTGTTGGCTCGTGTTCTTGTTTAACGGGTTCTTGTTTTTCTTTCAGATCATTCCCCGTGCCTGGTGTGGATCTTTGGGCACTCGTGTGTCCATTGGAGGAGCGGTTTGGGCGGAGGTTTGGCCGGACGGGTGCCAGCTGGGTTTTGCAAGATCGGTGGTTTGTATTCCGGGGCATGAAGTAGGCAAGGGTTTTGCCGGAGTTCCATCATTCTGCGGGGCTGGATGGGGCGCCGGATGTCCTGGTGCTTCACGTTAAGGGGAGTGACCTGGGTGTTCGTCCATTTGGAGAACTGATTCGGGATATACCGTTCGATCTGCTGCGCCTATGGTCTATGTTTCCCCGAGTGATTGTGGTATGGTTGGAGATTGTACCTCGTAGATCGTGGAGGGCCGTTAGGTTGGTGGTGGCGATTAATATGGCACGGGTGAAGGTGAATCGGGCTGTGTCTGCGTTTGTAGTGAGGAATGGTGGGGCAGGGGCGGACATACCGCATGTGCAGCCGGTGCAGCTGCACAAGGGCCCCGCGTGGGAAGGGGGCCCGTTCAGTGGCGTAACTACCACAGTAGCAGCCGTAGCAGCTGCTACGGGGCCCGCGGCATGGGGGGGCCCGTGTCGCCCTGACAGGCACATTACATTTTATGTACCAGGCCTGGCGGCACGGGCCCCCTCATGCCTAGTAGCATCACAACACTAGGCATGAGGGGAGGGAGGGGGCGGGGGCCCGGTGATAGCCGCCACACTGCACTACCAATCGGGAGGGAGGGGGCGGGTGCCCGGGCCCGGTGATAGCCGCTACACTGCACTGCCAATCTGGCACAGATGAATAGGACAGGACGGCGATGCTGGTGGTAGGAGGAGCGCTCAGGCAGGGGAGAGGACAGGGGGCGGTGCGACGTAAGACTTCGGGCGGCTGGACAGTACAGTCAGGACTGCCGGAGAACTCATAGGATGAGCGGAGGACAGACACAGGACGAGTGGAGGACGTGCAGACTGCAGAGGACAGGTAGATGAAGTTAAAAAGTTCATGTCAGAAGGGAGAAGTTTTTATGTAGAAAAATCTGCCTCATAATTCCTTCCGGAATTTTGAGGCATATTTTGACCTGCCGGTAGAACACTTCCCGCGTTTTTCATTGCGTTTTTTTGTGGCGTTTTTCGGCCATCGGGCCGTGGGCAGGGAAACGCAGCAAAAAACGCATTTTCTGCCTGCCATTGTTGTCAATGGGAAGTCAGAGACAGAAACGCCCGAAGAAAGGGCATTGCGCTTCTTTTTCCCGCATGCGGTTTTTACTGCTCGCAGGAAAAATTTCATGGATTTCAATGGGAGGCACTTTCTGACGTTTTTCGCGAAAAAAACCTCAGTGTGAACTCCCCCTAACACAGGGGCGTAACTACTGCTATAGCAGCCGTAGCGGCTGCTACGGGGCCGCGGCATGAGGGGGCCCGCGTCACCTGCCGGCACGGGCCCCCACCTTGGCCGGAATCTCCGCTAGCTGCCGCTATGGCTGCTACAGCGCGATGCCACGGAACACTACGGCAGAGCAGGGAGTATCTCCCCGCTCTGCCATTAAACATAAGACATGTATCCCCTATCCACAGGATAGGGGATACGTGTGTGATCGCTGGCATTGATAGGGAGAACGGGGGACCGAAAGTCCCCTGAAGTTCTCCATCACAAACCTCGGACTTCCGGGGTCTGTGTCGGCAGCTCCGTAGAAATGAATGGAGCGCCGGTCACACTTGAGCTGCGCAGACACCGGAAGTCAGAGGTGAGTGATGGAGAACTTCGGGGGACTTTCGGTCCCCCGCTCTCCCTATCAATGCCAGCGATCACACATGTATCCCCTATCCTGTGGATAGGGGATACATGTCTTTTGTCTTTTCACACTGTAGGTCGCATTTTTTTGAGTGATTGGGGGTGTATGGCGTTCCCTACAGGGGGGGGGCTGTATAGCGTTCCCTACAGGGGGGGGCTGTAAGGCGTTCCCTACAGGGGGGGCTGTATAGCGTTCCCTACAGGGGGGGCTGTATAGCGTTCCCTACAGGGGGGTCTGTATGGCGTTCCCTAAAGGGGGGTCTGTATGGCGTTCCCTACAGGGGGGGGCTGTATGACTTTCCCTACAGACCCCCCCTGTAGGGAACGCCATACAGAACCCCTGTAGATAACGCCATACAGACCCCACTGTAGATAACGCCATAAAGTCCCCCCTGTAGATAACACCATACAGCCCCCTGTAGATAACGCCATACAGCCCCCCTGTAGATAACGCCATACAGCCCCCTCTGTAGATAGCGCCATACAGTCCCCCCTGTAGATAGCGCCATACAGTCCCCCCTGTAGATAGCGCCATACAGTCCCCCCTGTAGATAGCGCCATACAGTCCCCCCTGTAGATAGCGCCATACAGTCCCCCCTGTAGATAGCGCCATACAGACCCCCCTGTAGATAGCGCCATACAGACCCCTCTGTAGATAGCGCCATACAGTCCCCCCTGTAGATAACGCCATACAGCCCCCTCTGTTGATAGCGCCATACAGTCCCCCCTGTAGATAACGCCATACAGCCCCCTCTGTAGATATCTTGAGATTCAGTCCTGCTTGATAGGTAACAGTGCAGTAAGCTAAGCATGATAAGATCATCTAAATTATTGCATCTCAGTTGCATGAGTGCTTTGTGTTATATTCAATGATTCAATTTAACCTAAGTCTCTAAATGTGGGCAAAGAAAATAAAAAAACTATACTCACCTCCTCCCTCGCCTCCGTTCACCCGCCGCAGCCCCCATCCTCCTGTCTCGGTCTGTGTTACAAGTGTACAAGGCTGCACTGGTGACGCGCTGCCGATGGCACGTGACCGCTGCTGCCAATAACTCCTCATTGGTGTGCTGCTGAGGACAGTAGTTCCACAGCAAATCGCTGTTGAGGGCATTGATTGGCTGCAGCGGTCATGTGCCATCGACCGCGCGTCACCACAGCAGCTTTGTAAACACAGAAAGGGATAGGGGCTGCGGAGGGGGAACGGAGGCGCCGGAGGAGGTGAGTATAGGTTTTTCATTTTCTTTGCCCACATTTAGGGACTTAGTTTAGATAAGAATTTAACCAGGAAAAAAATGTGTTACTTGTGTTCTAAACTGGTAATAAAATGTACAATATAAATCTTCCTTCATAATTTTTATTAGTAAGGTTTATTTTTATATGCATATATATGTTTAGGTAACTTTGTCGGTATTGGGGGGGGGCGGGGGGGCCCTGGCACATTATCTGCACAGGGGCCTTTTGCAGTCTGTGTCCGCCACTGTGGTGGGGTGTTTGTACGTCACTTTGATTTTGAGGATGGTGTTGGCAATTTTTGGCTGGCGGATAGGGTGCATCTGAATGCGGTGGGGGTGGATCTGCGGGCGTTGCGGATTCAGGAAGGGATTGAGCGGGCTATGTTGAGGTTGTTCAAGATATTCTCGCTGTGGCGGGTTTGGGGATCCATGGAGTTGGTTAAATTTGGTGGGGGAGTGATTTATAGTAGGGATGGTCCCTCCCAAATTATGTTATGGGGATCTGGTTTATTTGGGCTCCTGCTGGGTGGGGTCCCGAGGAATGAGTACATGTGACGTTTTAGCCATCTGCGATTGGTCACGGTGCCCCTGAGCCTGTGTTTTGGATGGCTGGGGGAAAATTTGAGTTTTATGGGCAGAGTGGCGCCAGATCCTCTTTTTTGAGCTTCAAGGTCCTCCTTTCCAATTTTCCTGTAGGGGTGAATGGTTTTCACGTGAATGAGGTTAGAATGGGGTTTGCGTGAAAAAGTTCAAAAATGTGTGGTTATTTATATTTTGCATATTTCTTTTGTACGTTATTTATTGAATTGTTTTGTTATTTGTTAATAAAACGGCTGCTGTGGCCAATTCATTCCAAGCAAAAGTCTTTGTGTCTTATTGGGCTAATTCGAGTTTATGGTAAGTCGGAGACACAAGGGGGGGGGTGAATTGGTAGAGTAGCGTGATGTAAGGTAGACAGGACCGCACTCTATTATGCCTTGTAATGTGCATGAGTGGGGGGGGGGTTACACTTCTTCATCTTTCTCCCCGTGTAGACACATTGAAGTTTTGTTTCATATAATAACACTGAGTCACCTGCTTACACCTCGCTCAGCCGCTTCCTGTCCTGTCTGCTGGAATGTACAGTGTTCAGCTGTGGACCTGAGGGCACGTTCACACGCGGTCAGCAACGTTTTCAGGCAAACAGCTCCTGATTTTCAGACGTTTTTTTAACAACTCGCGTTTTTTGTGGCTTTTTTTACGGCCGTTTTTTTAAATTGTTTTTCAATGGAGTCAATGAAAAACGCCTCAAAATACGTCCCAAGAAGTGTCTTGCACTTCTTTTGACGAGCCGTCATTTTGCGCGCCGTATTTTGACAGCGACGCATAAAATAAAGGCTCGTGGGAACAGAACACCGTAAAACCCATTGCAAGCAATGGGCAGATGTTTGTAGGCGTATTAGGGGCGTTTTTTCAAGCGTAATTCGAGGCGTAAAACGCACAGTGACTGAAGAGCTGACTCTCATTTCAGAGACTTTATTAAAGGCATTGGTAAACAGGTAATGATAACCCACCTTACAGGCGGAGTTCTCCCTAGTACAGGTCTTTTATGGTGGAGGTCCTTTCAAAGAAAAAAGAACACAGAATGTAGGTTAAACATGCAAAGCACGCAAATAAACAGCCCTCTCATTAGTCACCAGTATGGCTCCCCTCTCTCCTAGTCCCCAGCATGACTCCGCTCTCATTCTGAGTCCTATCATGGCTACCCTTTCAAACCTGGTCTCCAGCATTGCCCCTCTCTCATTCCTAGTGCTCAACATGGCCCCCTCATCCTGGTCCACAGCAATGCCCCCTCTTATTCTTAGTCCCCAACATGGCTTCCTTCTCATTTCTAGTCCCCAGCATAGCCCCTCTTTCATTAGTAGTCTCTATCATGACCCCTCTCTTATTCCTGTTCGTCAGCATGCCCCCTCTTATTCCTAGTCCCCATTATGTCCCCTCCCTCATTCCTGGTCTACAGCATGACGCCCTCTCATTCCTAGTCCCAAGTATGTCACCCCTTTCATCCTGGTCCCAAGCAAGTCCCCCCTCTCATTCCTAGTCCCCAACATCGCCCCTCTAATTATGTATCCCTCAGCATGGCTTCCCTCTTATTCTCTCAGGTATACACAGATATTGATGACCTTCAGTACAATTATATAGAGATCATAATGATCCCCAGTACAATCAGGTATATACAGCTGATGATGAATCCCAGTACAGACAGGTATATACAGGTAGTGATGACTTTAGTAAAGACAGATATACACTGGTAATGATGACCCCAGTACAGACAGATATATACAGGCAATGATGACCCCAGTACAGACAGGTATACACAGGTAATGATAAACCAAATACAGACAGGTATATACAGGTAATGATGACCCCCAGTAGAGACAGGTTAAAGGTAATGATGACCCCAGTACAGACAGGTATATACAGGTAATGATGACCCCAGTACAGACAGGAATATACAGATAATGATGACCCCAGTACAGACAGGTATATACAGGTAATGATGACACCAGTACAGACAGGTATATACAGGTAATGATGACCCCAGTACAGACAGGTATATACAGGTAATGATGACCCCAGTACAGACAGGTATATACAGGTAATGATGACACCAGTACAGACAGGTATATACAGGTAATGATGACCCCAGTACAGACAGGTATATACAGGTAATGATGACCCCAGTACAGACAGGTATATACAGGTAATGATGACCCCAGTACAGACAGGTATATACAGGTAATGATGACACCAGTACAGACAGGTATATACAGGTAATGATGACACCAGTACAGACAGGTATATACAGGTAATGATGACCCCAGTACAGACAGGTATATACAGGTAATGATGACCCCAGTACAGACAGGTATATACAGGTAATGATGACACCAGTACAGACAGGTATATACAGGTAATGATGACCCCAGTACAGACAGGTATATACAGGTAATGATGACCCCAGTACAGACAGGTATATACAGGTAATGATGACACCAGTACAGACAGGTATATACAGGTAATGATGACACCAGTACAGACAGGTATATACAGGTAATGATGACACCAGTACAGACAGGTATATACAGGTAATGATGACACCAGTACAGACAGGTATATACAGGTAATGATGACACCAGTACAGACAGGTATATACAGGTAATGATGACCCCAGTACAGACAGGTATATACAGGTAATGATGACCCCAGTACAGACAGGTATATACAGTCACACATGGTGATGATGGTGCTGGTAGTAGTGAGATGGTGGGGGTGGGAGCTCTGCAGCAATGAGTCTACATCGAACAGTGTCTTCATCTGAACGACTGAGGAGAAACAACATGAAAGTTCTAGATTGTCCAAGTTATGTCCTGACCTGAAAGTAATGGAGATGCTGAGGAAGGAACCGAAATGTGCAGAACATCTCCCAATGTGTCCGAATAACAGAAGAACCACGTGAAGGACGGAGATGACATCATGAGTGGATAATTATTAAGGTGCCTCACATAGGAAGGGGGCAATTACTTTTGCACAGGAGTCATATGAAGGTTGGTTACGTTTTGTTTTTAAAATACATTCAGTCGTAATTTAGAGCCGATGTGATTTGTCGGGTTCGTTCTCGTTGAATATTACAATGTGTGGCCTTTGGGTCTTTTTAATTGATTGCCAGATAAGTTGAATCTTCAGACCATCAGGTTGTGGACTAAAGGAATTGTTCTGTGCCCCATGGACGGTTCCCCTTTCCCAGCATTAAAATGAGAAAAATAGAGTATTGCAATGTGAACAGAGGAGTTTTAGGCCATACAGGCAGGAGCCTGGGACCCCAGAGCTAGGGGGCAAGATCCCTGTTAATTCAAAGACAGGGATTTTTTTTAGGTGGAATATTCCCTTATACATAAATGATACAGATTCCAGTAGTTTGAGATCATGAAACGTTCCACCAGTAGGGGGCAGTATGGAATATGAGGCATTGTGGGGCACAAGACCCATGAGGAGGTATAAGACTCATTATCTGAGCCCTGATCAAGCCCTGGCTGCACATTATAATATAATCTGGACGTGACACCTTTAAGACGTCCCGTACAAGTTACATGAAGACTTCCAGGAAACCTGAGCGATCTGAGGACCACACAAGTCCCGGGTGGTCTCCGCCATTAAGTCATATAAAACATAGGATTACAATGTGAGGAGCGGCGGGGGGGGGGGGGGGACGGACGTCTAAGCATTTCTTCTATCGCTGAGACCTGCCAGAGAGATTAGAATCTGTGATCCTGGGCAGAGAGTGATGAGTATCGCTCATGGTTTATGTCTTAGAAATATGAAGGACGGAGGAGACGCTAAAATAAAAAAGGGGATTTAACAACCCTGTCTCATATTGTGGGTCCCCCCGCACAGAATGGGGTCGTAGAGAGCCTCCCCTTTATAATAGCAGCTATACAGGTAGGTCATCCCATTGCTATAAGTTCCAAAAATGCCAGGACGCCATGAAAAACCCCCCAACAATAATGAGGTCATGGGGGGGGGGGGTTTACCAATGGAGCACCAGCAATACAGGTAGACCACCCTATTACTAAGGGTCCTGTTAGATTCAAGGACCGTGTGACTAAACCTACCGACAATAATGGGATCACTGAGATCTGACCAGTGGAACACCAGCAATACAGATAGACCACCCCCCCCCCCCCCCAATCCCATGAATCCCGGGAGAGGCTAGTACCCTGTGAGCAAAGCCACCAACTATAATGAAATCATGGGGAGGGGTATGACCAGTGGAGCACCAGCCCTAGAGGTAGACCACCCATTGATATAGCTTCTAGGAAATGCAGGGACACCATGAACCAACCCACCAACAATTATGGGGTCTTGAGGAGGGGTCTAACATGCAGAGTCCCAGTCATATACATAGGCCATTCATGGAATCATTGGGGTCTCATCAGTGGAGTGCCGGCAATACAGATTGTCCCCTCCAATGTTATAAATCCCAGGAGGCGCAAGTGCCCCGTGAGCAAACCAACCAACAATGATGGGGTTATAGGGAGGGGTCTTACCAGCGGAGCACCAGTCATACAGTATATGTAAACCACCTCATTGCTATGGGTCCTGCCGACCAACAATAGTGGGATCAATGGAGTTTCACCAGTGGAGTACTAGCAATACAGATAGACCACCCACCCCAATAATATGAACCCTGGGAGGTGCAAGTACCCTATAAGCAAACCCATCAACCATAATGAAATCATGGGGAGGGGTACAACCCGTGGAGTACCAACCCTAGAGGTAGACCACCCATTGATATAGCTTCTAGGAAATGCAGGGACACCATGAACCAACCCACCAACAATTATGGGGTCTTGGGGAGGGGTCTTACATGCAGAGTACCAGTCATATACGTAGACTTTGTGTTTCCTTACCATTTTCAAGATCTCTTCTTGCTGTGGGAAAATTGGAACATTTTTGTTTACATTCAGAGGCTGAAAACCTCTTCTGATCTATAATACTTCTCACAGCTGAGGGTTTACTACAGTGTATCAGTCCAGACAATTCTCTGCGAGCGAAACGCAGCAGCACAAATCTCTCTCCTGCCCTGATTTACTGATACAATGTAGCAATATGGAGTCCTGGCTGTTTAGCAGATTGTTTAGACTGGATACAATTGTAACAAACGCTCAGCAGTGAGAAATATTAGGTCAGGACAGGTTATAATACAAATATAAAATATGATCATAATAATAATAATAATAGAATGTGGCTCATCACAATCCCTGCTCATTATCACCATTATTACTACCAGCGGTGATTTATTGGGGCAGAGACCCCTGTGACCCCAGTGCGGCGGCGGTCGTTTTTGCATTAGGGTATGTTCACACGGCCTATTTACGGACGTAAATCGGGCATTTTTGCCCCGAATTACGCTCGAAAATAGCGCCTCAATAGCGCTGACAAACATCTGCCCATTGAAAGCAATGGGCAGACGTTTGTCTGTTCACACGAGGCGTATATTTACGCGTCGTTGTCAAAAGACGGCGCGTAAATAGACGCCCGCGTCAAAGAAGTGACCTGTCACTTCTTTGGCCGTAATTGGAGCCGTTATTCATTGACTCCAATGAATAGCAGCGCTAATTACGGCCGTAATGGACGCGGCGTTCAAGCGCCTGCACATGCCGGTACGGCTGAAATTACGGGGATGTTTTCAGGCTGAAACATCCCCGTAATTTCAGCCGTAACGGACGCCCTCGTGTGAACATACCCTTAGTCAGGTCTGTATCACAGCAGACAGTAAAGTTTCAGCCTTTGTTAAACACTTGAAGCTGTGACGTCATTTTACAAGCTTCAGACCAGAGACTGCATCACAGCCCATTACTGCCCTAGTAAAGTCCACGGAAAGTAAACCACCGCGACCGACCCCTGACACGTCAGCCCTTCCCCCAACATGAAACACAGGCCTATGATCTGATACATCGGGGCAGCAAAAAAAATAATTTTCCTTTAATTAAAAGTCAATGGAGGAGATTTACTAAGTAAAATGCGTCGACATTGGCAAACATGCCGTGCGCCAAATTTATTATGCGTTTTAGACCCTTTTTGCACCTTCTTAGACAGTTTAGTTTGATTTGCTAAATGCACCAGAATTATCAATGGCGTGTTCCATTTTTTGCTGCAAAATATTGCTGTGAAGTGCACCAGGCCTAAGGGTATGTTCACACGGCGGGGGTCCGTAACGGCTGAAATTACGGGGATGTTTCAGCCTGAAAACATCCCCGTAATTTCAGCCGTACCGGCATGTGCAGGCGCTTGAACGCCGCGTCAATTACGGCCGTAATTAGCGCTGCTATTCATTGGAGTCAATGAATAGCGGCTCCAATTACGGCCAAAGAAGTGACAGGTCACTTCTTCTACGCGGGCGTCTATTTGCGCGCCGTCATTTGACAGCGGCGCGTAAATATACGCCTCGTGTGAACAGACAAACGTCTGCCCATTGCTTTCAATGGGCAGATGTTTGTCAGCGCTATTGAGGCGCTATTTTCGGGCGTAATTCGGGGCAAAAACGCCCGATTTACGTCCGTAAATAGGCCGTGTGAACATACCCTTAGGAAAAGACAAGCGTCTAACCTGTCTAGCAAGAAGCGCCAAGTTTCTCATATAGCGTGCGCCATTGTGATAAATGTGTCGCAGTTTCTGCCGCTCTGGTCTAGTTCTACCTTGTCAGTCCCCCCACTGTATCTTTATTAGGCCGGGGGGGCTACATGGCCATTTATGACACCGATCCGACCAATTTTTTCCGCTTTTGAGATGCCGTTTTTTGCACTGCGGGCGAGCGCGTCACAGCGACAATATTTTTGATACATGACCCAGTACACGTCCCTGGTGGGAAGTTTTCCTTCCATGAATGGCTCACAGTGCGGGGATAGAATGTAACATTATTTTAATGTTACATAGGAAACAATTGAAGAATTATCCGGCACAGATGTCAGTGATTATGTAGCTGCAGCGAGTGGGTTATTCCGAAAACACGGCCGCGCTGAGCGCTCACACTGGCAGGTGATGAAAATCTAATCTGGGATCATGAATAAAGATGAATTGTTCCCAGTCTCCGGGTGTTTACCCACAATCTAATGTCAGGATACGGCGTAATTGATGTATATTTAACGAACGTGTAAACATTCTAAGGGTATGTTCACACGGCGGGGGTCCGTAACGGCTGAAATTACGGGGATGTTTCAGCCTGAAAACATCCCCGTAATTTCAGCCGTACCGGCATGTGCAGGCGCTTGAACGCCGCGTCAATGACGGCCGTAATTAGCGCTGCTATTCATTGGAGTCAATGAATAGCGGCTCCAATTACGGCCAAAGAAGTGACAGGTCACTTCTTTGACGCGGGCGTCTAGTTACGCGCCGTCATTTGACAGCGGCGCGTAAATATACGCCTCGTGTGAACAGACAAACGTCTGCCCATTGCTTTCAATGGGCAGATGTTTGTCAGCGCTATTGAGGCGCTATTTTCAGACGTAATTCGGGGCCAAAACGCCCGAATTACGTCCGTAAATAGGCCGTGTGAACATACCCTAAGTCCACGACCATTCATCACATTACACTAAGCACCCCCTCCCCCACACACACCTTTGTAGAAGGCTGACATGAACTGTAAATGTAAATAGGAATCCCTCTTTTTTTCTTCTGAATTTCATGATACATCAATTCCAACCATTTCCTAAATCTTTCCCTTGACAGTGTGGACCTGGCAACTTACTCCTGTGTAGCGTTACAGAGTCTGACACACAACTGATGGCGTGGGAAAATAGTTGTCAAGGAGAGAACAAGAACAATGTGTTATGTTATAAAACTTTTTCTAAAGGTAAGGCTCTGGAGTATAATACAGGATGTAACTCAGGGTCAGTACAGGATAAGTAATGTAATGTATGTACACAGTGACTCCACCAGCAGAATAGTGAGTGCAGCTCTGGAGTATAATACAAGATATAACTCAGGATCAGTACAGGATAAGTAATGTAATGTATGTACACAGTGACTCCACCAGCAGAATAGTGAGTGCAGCTCTGGAGTATAATACAGGATATAACTCAGGATCAGTACAGGATAAGTAACGTAATGTATGTACACAGTGACTCCACCAGAAGAATAGTGAGTGCAGCTCTGGAATATAATACTGGATATAACTCAGGATCAGTACAGGATAAGTAACGTAATGTATGTACACAGTGACTCCACCAGCAGAATAGTGAGTGCAGCTCTGGAGTATAATACAGGATATAACTCAGGATCAGTACAGGATCAGTAATGTAATGTATGTACACAGTGACTCCACCAGCAGAATAGTGAGTGCAGCTCTGGAGTATAATACAGGATATAACTCAGGATCAGTACAGGATAAGTAATGTAATGTATGTATACAGTGACTCCACTAGCAGAATAGTGAGTGCAGCTCTGGAGTATAATACAAGATATAACTCAGGATCAGTACAGGATAAGTAATGTAATGTATGTACACAGTGACTCCACCAGCAGAATAGTGAGTGCAGCTCTGGAATATAATACTGGATATAACTCAGGATCAGTACAGGATAAGTAACGTAATGTATGTACACAGTGACTCCACCAGCAGAATAGTGAGTGCAGCTCTGGAGTATAATACAGGATATAACTCAGGATCAGTACAGGATCAGTAATGTAATGTATGTACACAGTGACTCCACCAGCAGAATAGTGAGTGCAGCTCTGGAGTATAATACAGGATATAACTCAGGATCAGTACAGGATAAGTAATGTAATGTATGTATACAGTGACTCCACCAGCAGAATAGTGAGTGCTGCTCTGGAGTATAATACAGGATATAACTCAGGATCAGTACAGGATAAGTAATGTAATGTATGTACACAGTGACTCCACCAGCAGAATAGTGAGTGCAGCTCTGGAGGATAATACAGGATATAACTCAGGATCAGTGCAGGATAAGTAATATAATGTATGTACACAGTGACTCCACCAGCAGAATAGTGAGTGCAGCTCTGGAGTATAATACAGGATGTAACTCAGGATCAGTACAGGATAAGTAATGTAATGTATGTACACAGTGACTCCACCAGCAGAATAGTGAGTGCAGCTCTGGAGTATAATACAGGATGTAACTCAGGATCAGTACAGGATAAGTAATGTAATGTATGTACACAGTGACTCCACCAGCAGAATAGTGAGTGCAGCTCTGGAGTATAATACAGGATGTAACTCAGGATCAGTACAGGATAAGTAATGCAATGTATGTACACAGTGACTCCACCAGCAGAATAGTGAGTGCAGCTCTGGCGTATAATACAGGATGTAACTCAGGATCAGTACAGGATAAGTAATGTAATGTATGTACACAGTGACTCCACCAGCAGAATAATGAGTGCAGCTCTGGAGTATAATACAGGATATAACTCAGGATCAGTACAGGATAAGTAATGTAATGTATGTATACAGTGACTCCACCAGCAGAATAGTGAGTGCTGCTCCGGAGTATAATACAGGCTGTAACTCAGGATCAGTACAGGATAAGTAATGTATGTACACAGTGACTCCACCAGTAGAATAGTGAGTGCAGCTCTGGAGTATAATACAGGATGTAACTCAGGATCAGTACAGGATAAGTAATGTAATGTATGTACACAGTGACTCCACCAGCAGAATAGTGAGTGCAGCTCTGGAGTATAATACAGGATATAACTCAGGATCAGTACAGGATAAGTAATGTAATGTATGTATACAGTGACTCCACCAGCAGAATAGTGAGTGCTGCTCTGGAGTATAATACAGGCTGTAACTCAGGATCAGTACAGGATAAGTAATGTATGTACACAGTGACTCCACCAGCAGAATAGTGATTGCAGCTCTGGAGTATAACTCAGGATCAGTACAGGATAAGTAATGTCATGTATGTACACAGTGACTCCACCAGCAGAATAGTGAGTGCAGCTCTGGAGTATAATACAGGATGTAACTCAGGATCAGTACAGGATAAGTAATGTAATGTATGTACACAGTGACTCCACCAGCAGAATAGTGAGTGCAGCTCTGGAGTATAATACAGGATATAACTCAGGATCAGTACAGGATAAGTAATGTAATGTATGTACACAGTGACTCCACCAGCAGAATAGTGAGTACAGCTCTGGAGTATAACTCAGGATCAGTACAGGATAAGTAATGTCATGTATGTACACAGTGACTCCACCAGCAGAATAGTGAGTGCAGCTCTGGAGTATAATACAGGATGTAACTCAGGATCAGTACTGGATAAGTAATGTCATGTATGTACACAGTGACTCCACCAGCAGAATAGTGAGTGCAGCTCTGGAGTATAATACAGGATGTAACTCAGGATCAGTACAGGATAAGTAATGTCATGTATGTACACAGTGACTGCACCAGCAGAATAGTGAGTGCAGCTCTGGAGTATAATACAGGATATAACTCAGGATCAGTACAGGATAAGTAATGTAATGTATGTACACAGTGACTCCACCAGCAGAATAGTGAGTGCAGCTCTGGAGGATAATACAGGATGTAACTCAGGATCAGTACAGGATAAGTAATGTCATGTATGTACACAGTGAATTAACTTTTAATTCTAGATGTATACTGTAAAATGGTTCACAGATGGACTCACACCAGGACATACTAAAAGGTGAGTGCTACAACAAAGAATACTGCAGCTGTCCACGCAGGAAATATTTATTTGAATAACACTCATGTAGATAATATGAATTTATCATGACATATTAGGGTGTCCCTTTGGCACATGTAGGGTTACTTGCTCCCATACTCGGCAGGACATGCCCAGCGTCCCCTTCTTCATATCTTCCCACAAGGATCCGGTGCAGATTTTATCCACTGGAATTTCATGGATTATAAAATCTGTCACTGAATCTCCGTGTATTATATTTATGTGCAGATCTGAGAGGGACCAGGGTCATGCTCCAGAATTCCCGTTGTTGTCATACATAGTCTTAATCCTTATGTCAGTGAGCTGCATTGTTATTCTGCGACCACCACATTCACTGCATGGGAATGGCAGCAGCAAGTACAAGTCACCCATCTTTTCTAGAGTCCTGAATGGTAAATTTGCCTGGTTATATAGTAATCCGGTTCTGTCTGACTAATGAAGATTTTCTGCCGTTTATAGGGTTTGTCTGCTTTGGGCAACACTTTTCCATATTTCCTATCAGGATCCTCGTCCGTTAACCAGAAGCGGGAGCCGCTAATGATGGTTCTGTGTAACGCTTTATATCCCAGGCCAGCGGTGATAACCGTTTCTATCTGGCTGTCCGAGCACGAGGACCCCCCTCCCCCAAACCCCTTGTGATCAGTTATATCCTGGGGGAAGTGGCGGCTTTCTATAATCAATGCATAAAGAAAAGTTCTGGAACATTAGAATACATTTTGTGTTTCAATTCCTCACCATCTTCAAGATCTCCGCTTGTTGTAAGTGAATGGGAACTTTCATGGTTTACATTCCCAGGATCAAAACAAGTCCTGGCCTAATTCTATTTTTTTAAAGCTGCAGTTTGTCACAATGTATCAGTGTAGGCATAAGCTGGAGACCATGATAGAAAGAGGGTGCGGAGGTTCAGAGTTGTCACTTGTGTCCTTGTTACTAAGCGATGACATTGTGGTCACACCTTAAAGGACAACACTAATTCCTGAGACAACTCCCCCAACAGTCACCTGATCGGCTGTGATCGACGTTATGAAGCATTACACCCCTTGGAGTCATTGGCGGAATATGTGATACGGTCAGGCGATGTCCACACGGCAAACGAAAAACGGCCGCAAAATACGGAGCCTCTGATTTTCTGCCGTTTTTTATGCATCAAGCGTTTTTTTACGGCCGTTTTTGGAGCTATTTTTCAAATAAAAAATGGCTTCTAAGACGGCCCAAGAAGTGACATGCACGTCTTTTTACGGGGCGTTTTTTAACCGACGTTTTTACAAACGGCCCCGTAAAAAAACAAAAAACTCAGTGGGAACGAAATGCTGTTTTTCCCATTGAAACCAATGGGCAGATGTTTGGAGGCGTTCAGCCTCATTATTTGTAGCCGTTTTTCGGGGTGTTTACGCGTGATCATACCCTTATAAGGCCACGTACAGACATGGTTGTTACGCACTGAAAATCTGCAACAAATCCGCCACGTCTTAGTCTGGCCATACAGTCCTTATTCCCAATCTGTGGGACCTCTGACGGGTACTGATTGCCATCTATGGATGAACCCCCTTCATTGCACCCGCTGGGCAGCCATTATAGAGGTGCAGCATGTAAATAACTAATGACATATGGGCTCTGAGATATAGGGGCCCCCATGTGCCGGCTCCGGAGATCCCTGTGGTGTCAGGTGGCTGCTCCCTGGATACAGTCTCTGTGTTTCTTATGTAACAATTACTATTTGTATCCAGAGTTTCCAGAAATAAGCGGCGTCTCCATGCCCATTCTCTCAGCTGCGCGGACACTCCCTGCCGCTCACCTCTGGCACTCAGCTCAAGCAAACAGCCCAGGACGCACCATGCCAGCTCTGTGGGTGCAGCTCATGGTGTGTATGGAGACGGCTGCTGACTGCCCGGCCAAACATCTCAGCTCCCTCTCCCTCGGCTGTTTCCACTGCAGCTCATCCAGGGCTCCTTGTTTAATCACAATGTGTGTTTAACAGGAGCGAAAAGTGATAGGAAAAAAAGAAAATGATTTAAAGGGACTCAACTCCAGGCCACTGGTCCGTGTATCTAATCCTATAATGTGTGATACCGTCTGCTGAGCCATGTATCTAATCCTATCATGTGTGATACTGTCTGCTGAGCCGCTGTATCTAATCCTATCATGTGTGATACTGTCTGCTGAGCCGCTGTATCTAATCTTATCATGTGTGATACTGTCTGCTGGGCCACTGTATCTAATCCTGTCATGTGTGATACTGTCTGCTGAGCTGTGTATCTAATCCTATCATGTGTGATACTGTCTGCTGAGCTGTGTATCTAATCCTATCATGTGGGATACTGTCTGCTGAGCCACTGTATCTAATCCTATCATGTGTGATACTGTCTGCTGAGCCGTGTATCTAATCCTATCATGTGTGATACTGTCTGCTGAGCTGTGTATCTAATCCTATCATGTGGGATACTGTCTGCTGAGCCACTGTATCTAATCCTATCATGTGTGATACTGTCTGCTGAGCCGTGTATCTAATCCTATCATGTGGGATACTGTCTACTGAGCCACTGTATCTAATCCTATCATGTGTGATACTGTCTGCTGAGCCGTGTATCTAATCCTATCATGTGTGATACTGTCTGCTGAGCTGTGTATCTAATCCTATCATGCGTGATACTGTCTGCTGAGGCACTGTATCTAATCCTATCATGTGTGATACTGTCTGCTGAGCCACTGTATCTAATCCTATCATGCGTGATACTGTCTGCTGAGCCGCTGTATCTAAGCCTGTAATATTCCTATCATTCCCCATCTTATACTGCTGAGCTGGCGTATCTAAGCAGCTGTAGTTGATGTGATACGTGAATGCCACTAGTTCTTGCAGCAGATGAGTCAGTGCGCGGATGATTCATACACAATGAGCCACGTTGGCTGTCTGCCAAATAGAAAATAATTAAATTAAGGGGAAGTAATAAATTAATAAGCACTAATGTCTCCCCCCCCCCCCTCTGGAGACTGGAGGGAGGTCGAGGGATGGGGGTACATTCTGTAATATTGGGCCACACAGTGTAAACAGCCCCATTCATCCCCCTCGCCCCTCTGTGCATTGTGTAGATGAACTTACACTGCGCCTTTTGTTCCTCTGTGCGCCACGTTCACACTTTGTTCACAAGTTCAAACTACAATCCCCTCTCAAGATGTCAATTTGCAATTGATTTTGGATTCTGAAAATACAACAATATCATTGGATAACGTCCCGGCGCTGTCGTGTTTACAACAAATATTTGGCAGCTTTAGCTGTTAGTAAATACGGGGCCAAATCCTGGGGAGTAATAACAGGTCGTAATATACACAGGAACCAGCAGAATTTAAAGGGAAACTGTCCGCAAGGTACAATCCTAGATTATTATGCCCCATTCCACTAATACAGGATGTTTGCACAGTTTCTATAAAAAGGCTTCATTAGTTTTAATGATATTTAGTGGTTTGTTTAAAAAAAATGTTACCATGTGCGGTAACAACAGCGACACCTAGTGGACAGGAAAACACAATGACTGCAATAACAATGGGGAACTTCATACAAATTAATTTATTTATTTGTTACCTTTTTTTTATATAACACCAACATTATCCACAGCGCTGTACACAGCATACTGTCATTTATATCAGTCCCTGTAAACAGAGCGGTTTACCATTTATCCCAGAATGAGAAACATTTAACACCAAAATACCTATTGTTCTGTTTTAGGAGTTCCATAAAAATCTGCATAATTCTCCTATTAAAAGATATAAAATAACTCACAATCTGTTTCTAACACCGACATTCACCAAAAGAGAAATTCACGTGACAATAAATATAATAGATCCAATAAATACACAGACATATTATATAATACATTTCATTCTATACAATTTTTTTTTTAACTACTATAATACTGCCCCCTATATAGAAGAATATAACTACTATAATACTGCCCCTATATACAAGAATATAACTACTATAATACTGCCCCAATATACAAGAATATAACTACTATAATACTGCTCCCTATATACAAGAATATAACTACTATAATACTGCCCCCTATATACAAGAATATAACTACTATAATACTGCCCCTATATACAAGAATATAACTACTATAATACTGCCCCTATATACAAGAATATAACTACTATAATACTGCCCCTATATACAAGAATATAACTACTATAATACTCCCTCTATATACAAGAATATAACTACTGTAATACTGCCTCTATATACAAGACTATAACTACTATAATACTGCCCCTATATACAAGAATATAACTCCTATAATACTGCCCCCTATATACAAGAATATAACTACTATAATACTGCTCCTATATACAAGAATATAACTACTATAATACTGCTCCTATATACAAGAATATAACTACTATAATACTACCCCTATATACAAGAATATAACTACTATAATACTGTCCCCTATATACAAGAATATAACTACTGTAATACTGCTCCTATATACAAGAACATAACTACTATAATACTGCCCCTATATACAAGAATATAACTACTATAATACTGCCCCCTATATACAAGAATATAACTACTATAATACTGCTCCTATATACAAGAATATAACTACTATAATACTGCCCCCTATATACAAGAATATAACTGCTATAATACTGCCCCCTACATACAAGAATATAACTACTATAATACTGCCCCCTACATACAAGAATATAACTACTATAATACTGCTCCTATATACAAGAATATAACTACTATAATACTGCCCCTACATACAAGAATATAACTACTATAATACTGCTCCTATATACAAGAATATAACTACTATAATACTGCCCCTATATACAAGAATATAACTACTATAATACTGCCCCCTATATACAAGAATATAACTACTATAATACTGCCCCCTATATACAAGAATATAACTACTATAATACTGCCCCTATATACAAGAATATAACTACTATAATACTGCCTCCTATATACAGGAATATAACTACTATAATACTGCCCCTATATACAAGAATATAACTACTATAATACTGCCTCCTATATACAGGAATATAACTACTATAATACTGCCCCTATATACAAGAATATAACTACTATAATACTGCCTCCTATATACAAGAATATAACTACTATAATACTGCCCCTATATACAAGAATATAACTACTATAATACTGCTCCCTATATACGAGAATATAACTACTATAATACTGCCCCCTATATACAAGAATATAACTACTATAATACTGCCCCTATATACAAGAATATAACTACTATAATACTGCTCCCTATATACAAGAATATAACTACTATAATACTGCCCCCTATATACAAGAATATAACTACTATAATACTGCCCCTATATACAAGAATATAACTACTATAATACTGCCTCCTATATACAGGAATATAACTACTATAATACTGCCCCTATATACAAGAATATAACTACTATAATACTGCCTCCTATATACAGGAATATAACTACTATAATACTGCCCCTATATACAAGAATATAACTACTATAATACTGCCTCCTATATACAAGAATATAACTACTATAATACTGCCCCTATATACAAGAATATAACTACTATAATACTGCTCCCTATATACAAGAATATAACTACTATAATACTGCCCCCTATATACAAGAATATAACTACTATAATACTGCCCCCTATATACAAGAATATAACTACTATAATACTGCTCCCTATATACAAGAATATAACTACTATAATACTGCCCCCTATATACAAGAATATAACTACTATAATACTGCCCCCTATATACAAGAATATAACTACTATAATACTGCTCCTATATACAAGAATATAACTACTATAATACTGCTCCCTATATACTAGAATATAACTAATATAATACTGCCCCCTATATACAAGAATATAACTACTATAATACTGCTCCTATATACAAGAATATAACTACTATAATACTGCCCCTACATACAAGAATATAACTACTATAATACTGCTCCTATATACAAGAATATAACTACTATAATACTGCCCCTATATACAAGAATATAACTACTATAATACTGCCCCCTATATACAAGAATATAACTACTATAATACTGCCCCCTATATACAAGAATATAACTACTATAATACTGCCCCTATATACAAGAATATAACTACTATAATACTGCCTCCTATATACAGGAATATAACTACTATAATACTGCCCCTATATACAAGAATATAACTACTATAATACTGCCTCCTATATACAGGAATATAACTACTATAATACTGCCCCTATATACAAGAATATAACTACTATAATACTGCCTCCTATATACAAGAATATAACTACTATAATACTGCCCCTATATACAAGAATATAACTACTATAATACTGCTCCCTATATACAAGAATATCACTACTATAATACTGCCCCCTATATACAAGAATATAACTACTATAATACTGCCCCCTATATACAAGAATATAACTACTATAATACTGCTCCCTATATACAAGAATATAACTACTATAATACTGCCCCCTATATACAAGAATATAACTACTATAATACTGCCCCCTATATACAAGAATATAACTACTATAATACTGCTCCTATATACAAGAATATAACTACTATAATACTGCTCCCTATATACTAGAATATAACTACTATAATACTGCCCCTACATACAAGAATAAAACTAATATTAGGGCATGACCAGACGTGGCGTATTTCTTCCGCCACTGTCCGCATCAATGCCGCACATAATCTGCGTTGCAGATTCTGTTGCGGATCTGCCTAAAATGGGCAATTAATTGATGCGGACTCGCCGCTGCGTATTGAGGTGAAAGTGCTTCCCTTCTCTGTATCAGTGCAGGATAGAGAGAAGGGACAGCACTTTCCCTAGTGAAAGTAAACGATTTTCATACTTACCGGCCATTGTCTTGGTGACGCGTCCCTCTTTCGCCATCCAGACCGACCTCCCTGGATGACGCGGCAGTCCATGTGACCGCTGCAACCTGTGATTGGCCTGTGATTGGCTGCAGCCTGTGATTGGCCTGTGATTTGCTGCAGCCTGTGATTGGCCTGTGATTGGCTGCAGCCGTCACTTAGACTGAAACGTCATCCTGGGAGGCCGGACTGGAGGAAGAAGCAGGGAGTTCTCGGTAAGAATGAACTTCTATTTTTTTTACAGGTTGCTGTATATTGGGATCTGTAGTCACTGTCCAGGGTGCAGAAACAGTTACTGCCGATCACTTAAAGGAACAGTGTCATCACAAATAAAAAATTAATATGTTCAAGATGTTAGTGCTTTATTAAAAACGTTTATATTTATTTGTGTGTTTGTGTTTTACTTTTTCTTATTTTTACACTTTTTCTTCCCTATGGGAGCTGCCATTTTTTGTTCCATTTCTGTGTGTGTCGATTAACGACACATACAGACATGGAATACGGCAGCCACAGTCCCATAGGGACTGCGAACGGCTCCCGTCCCATTCACTTGTGTGTACGGCGTCTGTGTGGGAACTGCGCATGCGCCGCTCCCACACAGTCCAATTTGAAATTGGCGCCGTCCGGCGCCATTTTCCTGTGGACCGGAAGTCGCGGCCGGACAGTAATATTACTACTTCCGGTCGCGGCTTTCGGACTTGTGCACTTGGACCAGCGGCAGCAGACGGAGCGGACGGGCCGGAGGGAGCCGCGGCAGGAGCAGGTAAGAGATTTCAATGTATGTTCGTGTTTGTGTGTGTTTGCTACTGTATGTAAACCTACTACACTGTGTGTTAGCTCAAAAAATGGCGACACACAGTGTAGGAGGTTACACCGTTCAAACCCCTCGTTTATCCCGGCACTAGCCAGGATAAAGGAGGGGGGGATGCTGAGAGCTCACTAGAGCGAGGGCTTTTTACCCAATTTTGCAGCAGAAAAGCTATGTGGTTGCTTTACCACATACTTTTGGGAATGGCTCCATCTAGTGACCAGAAATGGTAAATACTATAAATTTGAATCCAATTGAATCCAATTTATAATATTTCCTGACTCGTGAAAAAAATAAAAAAAATTTGAACAATGTTTAATCACCCACACACTAAATGTTTAATTTAAAAAAAAAAAACATGTTTTTCTGGCAACACATTGCCTTTAACTCTTTCAGCACCCTGGACAGTGACTATTTACTGACGTTGCCTAGCAACGCTCCCGTAATTACAGGTGCACACACGTAGTCACCCGTAATTACGGAAGCCCCATTGACTTCTATGGGCCTGCCCGTGCCGTAATAACGGCCCATGATTACTGGCGTTTTTACGTTAGTGTGCATTTTACTAGGGAAAGTGCTGTCCCTCTCTCTATCCTTCACTGATAGAGAGAAGGGAAGTATTCACCTCAATACGCAGCGGCTAGTCCGCCTCAATTTCCTGCCCATTTTAGGCAAAGCCGTAACAGAATCTGCAACGCAGATTAAGTGCGGCATTGATGCGGACAGTGTTCGCAGAAATACGCCACGTCTGGTCATGCCCTAAGGGTATGGCCAGACGTGGCGGAATTGCTGTGGACAGTGCGCAGTGGAATTCTCCAACGGCCGTTTTTTACATTTGTTTTAATACATTTTTAGACAAGTTAGTTCAGACGTTGCGGAAAACTGCGCTGCGGACCATTGGCTGCGGTGCAGAATTTCCCCTCCCAGCATGCACTGTTTGTTGCGGAGAAGAAGCGGAATTTCACTGCAGATTTCAGCCTTTGCAATGCAAAAACTGAAATCTGTGGCAAGTCCGCTGTGATATCTGCAACGTCTGAATTACCTGTCACATATGCAAATGTTGCTGCAGATTCGTCGCGTAATTGCCCCAAATCTGCACCAACATTTGCAGCGGAAAAATTCCGCCACATGTGAACATGCCCTAAATGCAATCTATGAGTAGCACGTTATGGCATCATAACCAAACTTGCACAGTATTGCCCCAATATACAAAAAATGTAGGCAGTTTTACAGTTAGCCCTCATAATACTGAAATATAATGCAAAGCTAATACACAGGCCACATATTATAAGCCTATAGTGCCATGTTCAGACAAAATAATACCACCATATAGTGCCTAAAGTATATGCAGCATCCACACATTACTGCCCACCTAATACCCAACTCAATTTCCATTAATACCACCATACCCCGCTAAATAATGATGGGTGGTTTGAGTTTGCTACTGGGGTTCTTGTCATTGGGGGCCCCCTAGGAAACGGAGACATTCTGCACTTTACATGATCTGCAGAATAAGTTAGGGAAACAGCTGATGGATTTAACCAGACTCGTCTGGCCTGTTTTATAGGATTTCCCAGCCCGGTCCGTGTTTCATCCCATGTAGGGGATGTTTTACATTAGACGACAGATGAAGGATCAAACGCAGCCAGTCCCCAGGGGCCAGAGGGGCTCTCCAGTCCTTCAGACACTAAAAATAATTTCCTGGAAAGTGAAGGGGGATCCATTACCACCTGAGCGTCCCGGGGACTGGTCTATATCCATCTGCTCTTCAGCCTCAGATGACAGGATATTTAGTCTGTATAGTAAAAGCCACCAAGGAGGGATTACTCAGCCAGAATAGAGTGGTGTGTGTCATAGCAGAGCTCAACTACACCACCACCCCCCTATCCCGAATATCTGACATTGAAGGATCATCGCCAGGGTGGATGCAAAAAGGGACTTTTTGTGAATTGTAAACATTGGTGTCGCAATACAAGGGGCAGACGTTGTAATAGTATCAGGGCCCCTATGCCTGGAGCCCACACATTACACTTCCATATAGTGGGTCACCAGTCTACAGTATGTGGGGGATGCAGAAACCAAATAAAAGGTGCTATATAGTGAGAGATTAAGCTTAATGATGATGTACACCTTTACATATTTTTTATTCGATTTTTTTATTTTAAAGAGGCTCTGTCACCAAATTCTCAAACCCCTATCTCCTATTGCATGTGATCGGCGCTGCAATGTAGAGAACAGGAACGTGTTTTGTTTTTTTTAAAAACGTTAATTTTTGGCCAAGTTATGAGCTATTTTATATTTATGCAAATGAGCTTTGAAATGGACAACGGGGTGTGTGTTTTTTTCGTATGTCCAACTGGGCGTGTATTGTGTTTGTAACTGGGCGTGTTTACTTGTTTTACTAACTGGGCGTTGTGGAGAGAAGTGTATGATGCTGACAAATCAGTGACCAATCAGCATCATTCACTCCTCTCCATTCATTTACACAGCACATAGTGTTCTTACTAGAACGATGTGCAGCCACATACACAAGTGTCCTGATAATGAATACACATGACCTCCAGCCTGGACGTGACGTGTATTCACAATCCTGACACTTCTGACTCTTTTCTGTGAACAATTTAGGCCTTTTCTTCACGCATGAGATAAATGAGAATAAGATCACTTTCCTTGATGTGTTGATCCAAAAGACACCTTCAGGAGCTATACAGACTAACATGTATAGAAAATCTACTGCCACAAACAGTCTCCTGAGATGGGAAAGCTGTCATCCTTTAAACCTGAGACGTGGTATTCCAAAGGGCCAATATCTGAGGGTACGCCGCAACTGTTCAACTATATCCGACTATAAGATCTCGGCACGCGAACTAGAAAATAGGTTTCGGCGTCGAGGATATCCGAGACAGGTACTAAAAGAGGCTTATCAGAATGCACTAGGCAGAAATCGGGATGATTTACTCAACCCCAAACCAAAGAAAGTGGAGGAGGAAACAACTAGAGTTATCGGTACCTTCGATTCGGCCAGCGTGGAGGTTCGGTGTATTTTACAACGTTATTGGGGCATTCTGCAAGCGGATCCTGACATTGGTGACCTGGTGGGACAGTCCCCTTTGATCACCTATAGACGTGGACGAAATGTGAAAGATCGGCTAGTGCATAGCCATCTAAATACTCAGGAGCCAGTCGGTACATGGTTAAATCAGAGTTTAAAGGGTAGCTACAGATGCGGGTCCTGTAAGGCTTGCGTGTCAGTACTCTGTAGCAATAAATTCACTAGCACCACCACAGGGAAGAGCTTTGAAAACAGGTCCTACATTAATTGCAAAACAAAGGGGTTGGTCTACTTGATCACCTGTGATTGTAAAATGCAATATGTAGGGAAAACGATAAGAGAATTCAGAAGGAGGATTAGGGAGCATATTGGTGACATTAGGTGACAAGAGGATACCCCAGTGTCCCGTCATGTCTGGGAGCGTCATAAAGGTGACTCCGCGTGTCTCAAATTTCAAGGGGTGGAATGTATTAGACAGACACTGAGAGGCGGTGATTTAGACAGGAGGATCATGCAAAAAGAAGCGCAATGGATCCACCGTCTACAGACCATCTGTCCCCAAGGCCTTAACGAGCAGATCTCCTATGCGTGTTTCCTATAGGATTATTCTATATTTATAAGACCCACTCCCTACATGTCAATTGGTGAGTGTTATGTGTGTGGTCTGTGGTTTATCTGCTTCTTACTAAACGTCCCCTTTTTTGGTATTATTGAAATGCTCCAAAACTCTTTTGGTAATCAATAGAGTCATGCGTTTTATGGCCGTTTGTTTGATGGGCGGGGGGGGGGGGGGTTTCCAGGCCTTTTCCAGCTTTATGCCCTCGGCATGTTACTCTGGTGAATGCATCAATTGGCTAGGGGTCGTGCAGCCTTGGATTTTGGATACATTTACCATAATTGGAATAATTTAAAAAGATCCCATTGAACTTTTATCGAGGTTTATTCCTTGTGTCTAAATGCCTGGGGTTTTTTTGTGTTGTGGTTTAGTTTCTCTGTTTGGGGTCTAGTTGCACTGCGGCATTTGATCGTTGCAGGGGTTTTTTGCTTGCCTGTTGATCTCCAGGGTAACCTGGGACGCTGACATTGTTCTGGTCAAGGCTGACTGATGGCTGGTTGGTAGGCTCGGCACTTAATCTGCAGTGTCATTTTTGACGGGTATACTGCGGGTTGGTGCCTGGTATTGAATTTCTTTGGTATTTGTAGTCACTACATTTTGTGCTTTATTGGCCGGTCCGGGTGTCCCCGGCGATTCTAGTGTGTAGTAACAAACTGGTATGTGCCTTATGTACTTTGATCGTATTGTTCATCTACCATAAAGGGATTCCATCAAATTTAGATATTTAGTATCTGATGATGTCTATGATGTACTTGGTGTTCTTGTTGTTGTTCTGAGAGGCATGTGCACTGCAGTATTGGATCTATTACGGGAGATTTTGTCCGCCTTGAGATCTCCAAGGCAACACATGACGCTGTGGCGTCCTTAACAAAGCTGATTGGTGGCCAGAGAGGAGGCTCGGCACTCACCCTGCAACGTCATTCTTTTGACGTGGTTACTGCGGGTTGGTGCCTGGCCTTAGCCACGTCAGCACAGTGGGTGGGCTTGGGCCTGTCAAATAGACCGGAACTTCGCCGGCGCGTGTGCGGCCAATGCATTAGTGTCGTACACGCGCCGGGAGGTCTAACAAGCACACAATTGTGCTAGCCGGCTGAATTAACAGTGAAACAATACACTATACCGAAAGAATTGATAATCCCTGATGATGTGTCACTTATTTATGTGGCACTGAAACGCGTTGGATTGTCTGTCAGTCAGTGAGGTCTGTCAGTAGAATATATCGTTAGGGGTGAGGCATTGCTTGGTGTTTGCAACTATACTATCACATCAGCACACCTCTCCTTATTACTGACCACCTCATCTGAGCCTGTTTACATTGTACTTAAGGCTAAAATGGCTCGTTTTAATGAAACAATTTAATAAACCAATATTTTAATCGTTCTATTTTCAGGCAGTAAAAAAATCTTTTCTGTGAGATTTCCAGCAAGGGAAACTAAATCTCGTTTACCTCGTAATCTCGCGAGATTACGCGTGGCTTGCTGGAATCTCACAGAATAGATTCAGAAGTGTCAGGATTCTGAGTACACATGACGTCCAGGCTGGAGGTCATGTATATTCATTATCAGGACACTTGTGTATGTGGCTGCACATCGTTCTAGTAAGAACACTATGTGCTGTGTAAATGAATGGAGAGGAGTGAATGATGCTGATTGGTCACTGATTTGTCAGCATCATACACTTCTCTCCACAACGCCCAGTTAGTAAAACAAGTAAACACGCCCAGTTGGACATACAAAAAAAAAACGCCCAGTTGTCCATTTCAAAGCTCATTTGCATAAATATAAAATAGCTCATAACTTGGCCAAAAATGAATGTTTTAAAAAAAAACAAAAACGTTACTGTAATCTACATTGCCGCGCCGATCACATGCAATAGGAGATAGGGGTTTGAGAATCTGGTGACAGAGCCTCTTTAAGCTGTATCTTGCTGTCAAAGCTGATTCCGCGGATCACCTGGACTGACGGCTTGGCTGAAAGCTGGTCCTGTGTGTCTCTGAGAGGCAGGATCCAGCTAATAACCACCACATCTATGTTGATGTAGGTTCAAAAATGTGTCTCTAGCCCCTTTATAGCGGTTAAGGGGGTTAAAAACTGCTCATAGGTTCCCTTCAATGACATTGATACATTGCAACAAAGTAACAGATGATGCTGTTTAAAAAGCAAGACTTGCTTTTTAATGAAAACTTAACCGGTTCCCGACCGCTGGCTGTGTATTTACGGCCAGCGGTCAGGGTCTTTAAAACCTGCGCCATAGACTATTTACGGCGCGGGTTTTAGCTTGCTGCCCTTGCTTTCGCTGCTTCTGACTTCTATGATCTTCTTCTCTCAATGAACGCTGTGTATAGGAATAGAGGCAGCGGCCGCGCCACTGTCTCTATTGGTCCCGCTGATCATGTGACGGGTCACATGATCACCAGAATGCCGTTAGTGGTCTTACAACACCCAGCACAGCCCTGTTAGTGACAATAGTCACTATGAGAGGGCTTTCCCTGCTGTGCAGCCCCAGTTACAGGGGAAAAACATGGTGTAAAAGAAGAAAGAAAAAAAATATAAAGTCCCTTAAAGGTCTTTTCTGACCTTTGAGGGACAGACCATAATAATAAAAAAATAAAAGTAAAGTACAAACATTTTTTATAATACACATAAAATACCCACACGAAAAAAACTATTCCCCCCGCCAATCATTCTCGTAGCGCTAGCCCTGAGCCAAATGACCCCAAAATAGACATGTCATATATTAAAACTTACGGTAGACAATGATGATCACAAATAAAAAGGTCTATTTTAGGGTAAAACTATGTTATTACCAAAAAAAAATAGCTGAAAAGTAAAAAAGAATATTTTTTTACTATTATTTTCAAACTTTAAGCCTAAAAATTCTAAAATAGCACAAAGGTGTGTATAAAAACGATAAAAAAATGAAACCTGCATTGTCTACGGAAAAAACAACGCAAAAATCATGTCGCTTGCCCAACAAATAAAAAAGTTATAGCCATTTAACTAACAGGTAGTAAAAAGGGCTAAACGGTGTCTGGTCCTAAAGGATCAAAATAGCGCGGTCCTGAACTGGTTAAAGTGTGTTCATCGTCTTCTACGTAAGGACGCCGTAAGCAATCTAGTGTCTGATTTCTTCCTGTAACACGACCGCTAATCACAGAACACAACACATCACTATGTTTATATTAGTGACATCATAACTGAACTGCCTGGAAACCTGTGACATCATAATACAGGTAATAGACAGAGCTAGACGTAGACATTAACAGCAGATGCTCTGGACAGGCAGCATGTAGCATGAGGTCCATGAGAAGAAGCGCTCCAAGCTCAGACTATGCCCCTTCCCTATGGACTAAGTCAACCTGCACTGGGGCCCCCTCCATAAGAGGGTCTCCCTTTTCTCTTATAGGCTGGGGCAACAAGTACTGGGCCCACTTGTCCTTGCGTGATGGAGTGTGATGGCATAAACCAGCGCCAGGCGTGGGCGTAATTTTGTTTTTTACTATCTGAACCCCTATCCTCTATGATTGCCAAGAGACCAAGGGACACGTGGTGTCCAATTATCGGTTTTGGCACGTTGATTTACATGCGGCAAATCCACAGCGTAATACAGTACCAGCACATAGACATACTCCTACATACTCTATACTCCATACTGTACTCTATACTCCTACATACTCTATACTCCATGCTCCATACTGTACTCTATACTCCTACAAACTCTAGACTCCAGGCTCCATATTGTATTCTACACTCCTACATACTCTATACTCCATAATGTACTCTATACTCCTACATACTCTATACTCCATAATGTACTCTATACTCCTACATACTCTATACTCCATGCTCCATACTGTATTCTACACTCCTACATACTCTATACTTTATGCTCCATACTGTACTCTATACTCCTACATACTCTATACTCCTTGCTCCATACTGTATTCTACACTCCTACATATGCTATACTCCATGCGCCATACTGTACTCTATACTCCTACATACTCTATACTCCATACTGTACTCTATACTCCTATATACTCTATACTCCATGCTCCATACTGTACTCTATACTCCTACATACTCTATACTCCATGCTCCATACTGTACTCTATACTCCTACATACTCTATACTCCATGCTCCATACTGTACTCTATACTCCTACAAACTCTAGACTCCAGGCTCCATATTGTATTCTACACTCCTACATACTCTATACTCCATAATGTACTCTATACTCCTACATACTCTATACTCCATGCTCCATACTGTATTCTACACTCCTACATACTCTATACTCCATAATGTACTTTATACTCCTACATACTCTATACTCCATGCTCCATACTGTATTCTACACTCCTACATACTCTATACTCCATAATGTACTTTATACTCCTACATACTCTATACTCCATGCTCCATACTGTATTCTACACTCCTACATACTCTATACTCCATACTGTACTCTATACTCCTACATACTCTATACTCCTTGCTCCATACTGTATTCTACACTCCTACATACTCTATACTCCATGCTCCATACTGTACACTATACTCCTACATACTCTATACTCCATACTGTACTCTATACTCCTACATACTCTATACTCCATGCTCCATACTGTACTCTATAATCCTACATACTCTATACTCCATGCTCCATACTGTACTCTATACTCCTACATACTCTATACTCCATGCTCCATACTGTACTCTATAATCCTACATACTCTATACTCCATGCTCCATACTGTACTCTATACTCCTACATACTCTATACTCCACACTGTACTCTATACTCCTACATACTCTATACTCCATGCTCCATACTGTACTCTATACTCCTACATACTCTATACTCCATGCTCCATACTGTACACTATACTCCTACATACTCTATACTCCATACTGTACTCTATACTCCTACATACTCTATACTCCATAATGTACTTTATACTCCTACATACTCTATACTCCATGCTCCATACTGTATTCTACACTCCTACATACTCTATACTCCATAATGTACTTTATACTCCTACATACTCTATACTCCATGCTCCATACTGTATTCTACACTCCTACATACTCTATACTCCATACTGTACTCTATACTCCTACATACTCTATACTCCTTGCTCCATACTGTATTCTACACTCCTACATACTCTATACTCCATGCTCCATACTGTACACTATACTCCTACATACTCTATACTCCATACTGTACTCTATACTCCTACATACTCTATACTCCATGCTCCATACTGTACTCTATAATCCTACATACTCTATACTCCATGCTCCATACTGTACTCTATACTCCTACATACTCTATACTCCATGCTCCATACTGTACTCTATAATCCTACATACTCTATACTCCATGCTCCATACTGTACTCTATACTCCTACATACTCTATACTCCACACTGTACTCTATACTCCTACATACTCTATACTCCATGCTCCATACTGTACTCTATACTCCTACATACTCTATACTCCATACTGTACTCTATACTCCTACATACTCTATACTCCATGCTCCATACTGTACTCTATAATCCTACATACTCTATACTCCATACTGTACTCTATACTCCTACATACTCTATACTCCATACTGTACTCTATACTCCTACATACTCTATACTCCATGCTCCATACTGTACTCTATAATCCTACATACTCTATACACCATGCTCCATACTGTACTCTATAATCCTACATACTCTACACTCCATGCTCCATACTGTACTCAATGCTCCTACATACTCTATACTCCATGCTCCATACTGTACTTTAACCCCAGCACACACAGAGGTACACAAGAGATCCAGATGCAAACAAATTTAAGTTTTATTGCAACAAAAAGTGGTAAAGTTGAGGTAGTAAGCGACTTGGTAAGACGTTTCGGCCGACCCTCGGCCTTTGTCACTGTCGCTGTTCGTCGATATCGTTGGTATGGGATGTCCGCCGGATCTTCCCTGTGTGTATTCTACACTCCTACATACTCTATACTCCATGCTCCATACTGTACTCTATACTCCTACATACTCTATACTCCATACTGTACTCTATACTCCTACATACTCTATACTCCATGCTCCATACTGTACTCTACACTCCTACATACTCTATACTCCATGCTCCATACTGTACTCTATACTCCTACATACTCTATACTCCACACTGTACTCTATACTCCTACATACTCTATACTCCATGCTCCATACTGTACTCTATACTCCTACATACTCTATACTCCATACTGTACTCTATACTCCTACATACTCTATACTCCATGCTCCATACTGTACTCTACACTCCTACATACTCTATACTCCATGCTCCATACTGTACTCTATACTCCTACATACTCTATACTCCACACTGTACTCTATACTCCTACATACTCTATACTCCATGCTCCATACTGTACTCTATACTCCTACATACTCCATACTGTACTCTATACTCCTACATACTCTATACTCCATGCTCCATACTGTACTCTACACTCCTACATACTCTATACTCCATACTGTACTCTATACTCCTACATACTCTATACTCCATGCTCCATACTGTACTCTATACTCCTACATACTCTATACTCCATGCTCCATACTGTACTCTACACTCCTACATACTCTATACTCCATACTGTACTCTATACTCCTACATACTCTATACTCCATGCTCCATACTGTATTCTACACTCCTACATACTCTATACTCCATGCTCCATACTGTATGGTCCATTAGACACAATAGATAACTGACAAGGAACATTTCAGCTTTGGTAAAATGTCTTAGAGACGGAAACATGAGGCAACATCAAAATCTTGGAGGATGTGCGACTTCTCAGACTTCTTTTCTCAGATAAATGAGGGAATCAGAACGTATTACAGGATATTATAGCGTCCTATAGCGCGGCACAGTACATGTGAGAGGTCAGCACAGGGCTCAGTCTATTTTCAAACACTTACTTAACACATAAAGGATCAGTTATCAATAGTGTCCATTGTGCCACATCAAATGATAATGTCATCCGCTGTCGCAAATACCCTGAGCAGGCCCCATCACAGCCTCCGAGTCCTCATCACAGCCAGAGTGCCCCCATCACAGCCTCCGAGTCCTCATCACAGCCAGAGTGCCCCCATCACAGCCTCCAAGCCCTCATCACAGGTACAGTGCCCCCATCAGCCTCAGATCCCTCATCAAAGTCAGTGCCCCATCATAGCTGCAGTGCCCTCTTCTCAGTTTTAGAACACTAATCACAGTAAGAGTGCCCCATCACAGCCTCAGAGACCTCATTAAAGTCAGAGTCCCCCCCCATCACAGCCTCAGAGCCCTTTTCACAGTCAGAGTGTCCACATCACAGCCTCACAGCCCTAATTACAGTAAGAGTTCAGATCCCTCATCAAAGTCACAGTGCCCCCATCATAGATGAAGTGCCCACATCTCAACCTCAGAACCATCCTCACAGTCAGAGTGCCCCCATAACAGCCTAAAACCCCTAATAACAGTAAGGGTATGTTCACACGCAGTAGCAAAATACATCTGAATTTACGGAGCTGTTTTCACCTGAAAACAGCTCCTGATTTTCAGACGTTTTTTTAACAACTCACGTTTTTCGCTGCGTTTTTTGAGCTTTTTTTCAATGGAGTCAATGAAAAACGGCTCCAAAAACGTTGTGGGAACAGAACATCGTAAAACCCATTGAAAGCAATGGGCAGATGTTTGTAGGCGTAATGGAGCCGATTTTTCAGGTGTAATTTGAGTCGTAAAACGCCCGAATTACGTCTGAAAACAGTGCGTGTGAACATACCCTAAGGCTGGGTTCACACGACCTATTTTCAGGCGTAATGGAGGCGTTTTACGCCTCGAATTACGCCTGAAAAGACGGCTCCAATACGTCGGCAAACATCTGCCCATTACTTTCAATGGGTTTGCCGATGTTCTGTGCCGACGACCTGTCATTTTACGCGTCGCTGTCAAAAGACGACGCGTAACATTACAGCCTCGTCAAATGAAGTGCAGGACACTTCTTGGGACGTTTTTGGAGCCGTTTTCTCATAGACTCTATTGAAAACAGCTCCAAAAACGGCCGAAAAAACGCCACGAAAATGGAGCGAAAACGGCGTGAAAAATACAGCGAAAAACGCGAGTTGATCGAAAAACGTCTGAAAATCAGGTGCTGTTTTCCCTTGAAAACAGCTCCGTATTTTCAGACGTTTTTGGCTCAGCGTGTGAACATACCCTAAGGGTATGTTCACACGCCAGCCTCCGTTACGGCTGAAATTACGGAGCTGTTTTCAGGAGAAAACAGCTCCGGAATTTCAGACGTAATGGCACGCGCAGGCGTCTTTCGCTGCGCTGCGTAATTTTTCCATGGAGTCAATGGAAAACGGGCTCCAATTACGTCTCAAGAAGTGACATGCACTTCTTTGACGTGGGTGACTTTTTTACATGCCGTCTTTTGACAGCGGCGCGTAAAAACAATGACCGTCGGCACAGTACATCGTAAAACCCATTCAGATGAATGAGCAGATGTGTGCCGACGCTTTTGAGCCGTATTTTCGGACGTAATTCGAGGCTAAAACGCCCGAATTACGTCCGTAAATAGTGTGTGTGAACCCAGCCTAAGAGTGCCCCATCACAGCCTCAGAGCTCCCATCACAGCCTCAGAGCTCCCATCACAGCCACAGAGCTCCCATCACAGCCACAGAGCCCCCATCACAGCCACAGAGCCCCCATCTCAGCCACAGAGCCCCCATCACAGCCACAGAGCCCCCATCACAGCCACAGAGCCCCCCATCACAGCCACAGAGCCCCCCATCACAGCCACAGAGCCCCCCATCACAGCCACAGAGCCCCCCATCACGGCCACAGAGCCCCCCATCACAGCCACAGAGCCCCCCATCACAGCCACAGAGCCCCCCATCAAGGCCACAGTGCCCCCATCACAGCCACAGTAACCTTCACAACACTGGAGAGCTCTGTGGCTGATGACACTTCGTGGACAGTTACTCTCCACATATTTCAGGAAGTTTCATTTTTGTTGAGATTCTGCTAAAAATGACAGAATCCGCTAAATATTTCTAAAATAGTGTAAATACTTTATTGTTATTCATAAATGTATCGCAACCTGTACTACAGGAAAGAGTACAGTATAACAGTATATATATATTACACAAATGGCTGTTGCAATACATTGATAAATTGCACATATTGTGACTACTCAGCACCTACCCATAAAAAAAATCCAGAAGATGAAAACCAACCTAGTCCTGCTCACACAGCTAAGAATTTGTTACAATGAATCAGTGCAGGTAAAAGTCCACACTGTTTAGCGTCGGACTGGCAACGTTGTAATAAACTTTCATTTGTGTGAGCAGGACATAGTCAGTTTTCAGCCTCTGGAAGTAAACAAGAATGTCAGCAAGCAGAGATCTTGAAAATGGTGAGGAACGGAAACACAATGTATATTAGAAAGTTGCAGAACTGTTCAATGGATTAATGATTCAGTTTATGTACATGGAAAACCCGTCAGTACAAGGTTACAAATATTACTTTTTCTTAAAGCCGTATAACCCAGATCTTTGCGTTTGGAGGGCAGGGGTAAAGTTGTCGCATGACTGGGACCACATGAGGACAGACCAGGTCCCACATCATCTTGAGTTTTCTGTTTACTCCTCTCCTTCTCTCTTGATTATAATAATCTCCTAGTTCTATGGATTTTGATGTTTGTGCTGCACAAATCTCCTGCTCCTTAACTCCTGGCGCTCTTGCTGGACAACCCTGAGATTCGTTGCAGATCCCTCTGATATGGGGCCGGGATTATTATTTTTGTGTCTCATAACTTGTACATAAACATTGAAGTTTCTGGTTTTATTTTCTTTTATGCAAACATCAAAGAATGCAGCGATGGAGGACCACCAGCACGCTCCTATGATGGACGCATTCTGGGACACGAAACGGAGCTGTGAGCAAGAGCCCTTATTCCAATATACCCCATGTCATGGAAGCTGAGATATTAGGAGTTGTTTGCGGGGTCCACACACTGCAGATCCTGGACTGTCTGACACATAGAAGAGATCAGGACCCTCTACAGGACTCCGCAGGGTCCAAGAATAAAATGAAAAAATGTTTTGCACCCTGTATAGTTGCCGGTTTGTAAGTCATAAAAAGCAAAGCGCGAGTGTTCAGTTTCCCTGCAGCACCACAACAGGGGAAATTAAGTATTACACGTTTCCCTTTAAAAAAAAGCGGACCGTGTAATGCACGGATGGGCCGGGTCCTCCTTAGAGAGAGACACTCTTTGTAACCGCTCTTGATCGGATACATCGATGAGGGTCCGGGACTCAGAATTCCTTAAAAGGATATTTGAAAATGGGTTTTGTCAACCAGATGAGGCCCCTTTACTGCACATCGGAGATTGAGAGCCAGGATCCAAAAGATAAATAGGAATCGTACTATCTAGGATGAAACACAGGTCGCCTGGCCGCGGTCCTGGAGCGTCGTCCCCCTCTCATAACTTGTGTTTCATGTGCGTTCTAAACGCTCGTCTCGCTCTGAAAGGCCGCGAAGGCGTCTAACTTAATTGTGGGGAGTTTCCTGCACTAAAGATAATCCGGGAATGTAGAAAATAGCGGGTTCTTAATGCCAGGTAAATAGAAAGTGCCGATACATCTATAAGTCTACTATCTTCTGCAATCTTCTTCTTCTACAGGGTCTGGTTTATTGAAAGTCAAATGTAACAGATGAAGCCAAAATGAGAGAAGAAATAAACATTGTATCTTGTCTTACTCTGGCCATGAGGGGGAGATTCCGAGATGTCTGTATATATATATATATATATATGGGCCACAGAATTATCTATAAGATCTTCTCGAGGGTCTCTACCATTAGTCACATCCACGCGTGCAGCAATGTTACTAAAGATAATCACAGGATTTATTATACAATGTATTCACCTGACCATTTATACCCATGTTATATATGACTTTCTAGCTGTTCATCCAGATCCCCCTGATGTTCAAAAACAATGAAAGAACTAGAAAGAAGACTGACACTAAGGTATCGATCACACACTGCCCACTAAGTCCAATGCTCAGCTGATCTATTAATTAAAATCAGGGGTTGATATATCATTTGTTCAACCTGTGCTGCTGCACAGGGGCTCAGTGGATAAGGGGGACCACTGCCGCCTTAAAAAAAAGCTTCCCACTGTTTATTAGATTATCTGCAAGGGACTGAGCTGTAAATTACATATCTCACAATTACAGGATGTAACTCAGGATCAGTACAGGATAAGTAATGTACACATTGAATCCACCAGCAGAATAGTGAGTGCAGCTCTGGAGTATAATACAGGATGTAACTCAGGATCAGTACAGGATAAGTAATGTAATATATGTACACAGTGACTCCACCAGCAGAATAGTGAGTGCAGCTCTGGAGTATAATACAGGATGTAACTCAGGATCAGTACAGGATAAGTAATGTAATGTATGTACACAGTGACTCCACCAGCAGAATAGTGAGTGCAGCTCTGGAGTATAATACAGGATATAACTCAGGATCAGTACAGGATAAGTAATGTATGTACACAGTGACTCCACCAGCAGAATAGTGAGTGCAGCTCTGGAGTATAATACAGGATATAACTCAGGATCAGTACAGAATAAGTAATGTAATGTATGTACACAGTGACTCCACCAGCAGAATAGTGAGTGCAGCTCTGGAGTATAATACAGGATGTAACTCAGGATCAGTACAGGATAAGTAATGTAATGTATGTACACAGTGACTCCACCAGCAGAATAGTGAGTGCAGCTCTAGAGTATAATACAGGATGTAACTCAGGATAAGTAATGTAATGTATGTACACAGTGACTCCACCAGCAGAATAGTGAGTGCAGCTCTGGAGTATAATACAGGATATAACTCAGGATCAGTACAGGATAAATAATGTAATGTATGTACACAGTGACTCCACCAGCAGAATAGTGAGTGCATCTCTGGAGTATAATACAGGATGTAACTCAGGATCAGTACAGGATAAGTAATGTAATGTATGTACACAGTGACTCCACTAGCAGAATAGTGACTGCAGCTCTGGAGTATAATACAGGATATAACTCAGGATCAGTACAGGATAAGTAATATATGTACACAGTGACTCTACCAGCAGAATAGTGAGTGCAGCTCTGGATTATAATACAGGATGTAACTCAGGATCAGTACAGGATAAGTAATGTAATGTATGTACACAGTGACTCCACCAGCAGAATAGTGAGTGCAGCTCTGGAGTATAATACAGGATGTAACTCAGGGTCAGTACAGGATAAGTAATGTAATGTATGTACACAGTGACTCCACCAGCAGAATAGTGAGGGCAGCTCCGGAGTATAATACAGGATGTAACTCAGGATCAGTACAGGATAAGTAATGTAATGTATGTACACAGTGACTCCACCAGCAGAATAGTGAGTGCAGCTCTGGAGTATAATACAGGATGTAACTCAGGATAAGTAATGTAATGTATGTACACAGCGACTTAACTTCTTGTATAGATTATTTTATATGTAAACTGTATAATCGTGTTCACTGGTGGACATACCCTTTAAATCTCAATCTCCTTTATGCCCCCCTCCCCATCTTGTGGTCACTTTGTACATTTTTGTAACTTTTCTTTCCATGATGTTTATTTCGTGCACATATTCTCCTGTCTGTTCTTAGAAGTCCTTTGATTTAGCGGGGGCAGATGTTTTGCTGCTTTATTAAAGCATTTTTCTGGGTGAATATTGTGTTTGGCATCTGCACTGACAAATTAAAATCACTTCGGTAATAACTGAAATAAAAAAAATAACATTTCTGGCTTTGATGTCGGCGAGTTTCATATTTTCTGCATTTCGCGTCCTCGTCAATGTGTTTTGCACCTGTTTTGGAGCTGAAATTCTCTTCCTCACCTTCCATGATGTAGACGCCATCGTTCAGCTGGAAAACCACAATCTCAGAGTCAGCATCTTAACCAGCGATGAGTTGTCCTCGGATGTCACGTTATTCTATAGTCTATGATTCTGGGTTATGGTATATCCGTGTCTGGGAAAGCTGGGTGACAACCAATGGACGTGCCACTGTAGCCCCCATAAGAGTTGTCACCCGGCCTGTCATCATAGATATGCAGCAATATGAGATCAGAGGGTGAAGTATTGCATATATTACCAGGCTTGCCATTCAGGAGTCTAGGAAAGTTGGGTGACAAAACCTGTGAATGCTGCAATAGAAACCAGAAATACATTTAGGTATTATTCAGCCATTTCTGGCAGGGTCCTGAGCAGCGGACCCCCTATATGATGTTCATATGCTCTAACAGTGTATATAGACAGGAGTTATCTTCATGAGGTAAGCCGTTTAACCCTTGGTGGCCATGTTGGTTGTCACACAACTTTCCCAGAAACCGATGTAATTGGAAAATGACTGAAAATAGAGGAAAAAAAATCCAAAGTAGCAGAATAACAATGATCCCTCACCCTTCCCATACAACTCCATGACTGCACAGGGTGACGATATGGCTGCTACAAAAATGACAATAAGATTTGACACATCTTTTCCAGACCCCTGAATGGCAGATTTGTCTAGATAAGCAGCCATATAAGTTGTGGAGAGGTACGACTGCGTAACTAGGCAGATTTCCCTCTCCGGGGTCTACAAAAGCTGGGTGACGAGTCAAGGCCATATTGGTTTCTACCCAGATATAAGGTCTCAATGTCTGTAGGATGAGGTTCGGGGAAAGCCTCTATAGGTGACGGGAATTTATCTGATCTGACAATTTCCAACCACCTCTGAGGAAGGCTGGAAAAATATTATGACAAATTCAATATTGCTCGCGGTGAGTTGAGGGTCAGAGTCCGCAGCCATGGGGGGGCGCTACAGGCCCGCAGGGGTGCAGAACGGAGCTGTCAGTCACACATCTCGGCTCTGAAGACTTGACCCCTTACTACCTTGTGTATTGGAAAGCAAAGCATTATGGGTTAATATCTGTAAGTGAGTCGATGATTGACAAGTCCCCCCCCCAGGGGAGAAATAACGGGGGGGGGGGGGTGCAGCTATTATAAACACAAATCTGTATTATGTCACTGCAGCAAAGTGTAAAGAAACATGAACCGGAGCAACGATACGATTTCCATGATTAAATTCCAGGGTAGAGTCAAATTCCTTTACTCCGGCATCTGATAATCCGGTATGGAAGCAGAGGGTTAATCCTTGACAGCGGATGAAAGACTGACATAGAGGAAGAGTTTAAAGGGGCAAACTCATTCTGCGTGGGGGTGATATGGGGGCTGCCCAATTCTATAGGTGAAATCCTGATATCCAATGATAAGTTTTTGGATGCAATTTCTGCAGATGAAGGTGCAACCAGTTATGAAATATAAGGGTGCACATACTTTTGCACAGGGGTGATATGGGTGCTGGATAACTTTATCCTAATTAAATTATATAGGTGTGACCATCCTGATAGGAGCAGCCGGAGGGTGCGGTCCTACATAGCGGCGTCCGCAAACCACGGCCGCATGCGGTGGGGGGGCTTTGAAACAGCATGTGATAGGCCGCACGATTTCGTAGGTAAACAGCATATGCGGCTACATAGGACCGCACCCTAAGGGTCAATGCACACGACGCGTATTACGTGCGGTTTTGCTGCGTGTATTTGCGTGCGGATAAACCGCAGCATATTTCAGGGAATCTCAGGTCCACGCTGCGGTATTTTTCAAAACGTAAATTGACCCGCGGTTCGTATTTTTCAAACCGTGGCATGTCAATCTATCCTGTGATTCCGCTTGTGAATTCTATCCCTGGGCTGAGTTCACACGGGACTGATACGCTGCGTAAAAGCAGCCTGTGATTGGCTGCACTGGTCACATGGGATGAAATGTCATCCCAGGAGGCCGCGCTGGAGGAAGGAACACAGACTTCTGGGTAAGTATCAGACTTTTCGCTGCGAATCCGCCGCAAAAAACGCAGCAGCTTCTATTTGTTGCGTGATTTACCTCCCATTGAATTCAATGGGGAAAACCCTCAACAAATAAGCCTCGTTTACGCAAATACAATTGACATGCAGAATAAAATTCCGCACCGCAGGTCAATTTCTGAGCGTTTTTTTCTGCGCACTATTTACGCAGCGTGTGGAGATTTGTTTTTTCTCATCCACTTTGCTGCTTCTTATGCTGCCGATTTTCTGCAACGAATTCCATTGCGAAAAATCCGCAGTATTTACGCTACGTGTGAACTCGGTCCTGTGGTTCTACAGAAATACGCAGCAAAACGGAAAAAAACGCGCAACAAAACGCATCAGGAGCGTTTCTTTCCTGCGAATTTCCTGCGGTCCCTTCGGTTTTGCATATCCAGGATTATCCAGTGACAAGGGGCATATCCAGGATTAGGATCGAGCCGTGGCGCCGAGGTGCCCGCTGCTGTTGGCGCCAGGGTCTTCATAGTAAATTTGAGAGGTCTCGTCCGGTATTTTGTAAATAAATTGTAATCCTTGTATAATAAAAATGTCTACAACTTTCTAATAGACGGTGCGGGGGAATTTATCAAAAGTTCTCTGCAGGTTTTACTGGTGTCGAAAAATTGCGTTGCGACCCACAGGTTGACGAAACCGCGACACGTCAGTCACAAGAATCCGAACCTGCTGGATTTTTTGCGACCACATTCATCTGTGTCGTGGCCAAAGTCTCGGTGCAGCCCCAGCCTAATACTAATAATATATTGTTACATTGTATCCAGTCTGGACGATCCTCTGTGAGCTAAACACATCAGCAGCACAAATCTCTCTCCTGTCCTGACAGTTTGTTACAATGTATCAGTTCAAAGTCTAGGCTGTTTAGATCACAGAGGATCATCTAGACCAGAGATCCCAAACTTTTATACCTTGTGACCTACACTCAACTCAAAATAGAGGCTATATATATAATTAATTGTGTAAAAACAAGAAATTTGCAAATAGAGTTTTCCGTGTGAAATGTAACACTGCTTTGATGACACGTGCAATATGATCAGCCACACAGCAGGAGCTTGGGGACCGCTGGTCTAGATTGATACATTGTACCAAAACTCCAGCGCAGGCCGGATGGATTTTAGCTTCTCGATGTAAATATGAATATTCCTATTCACTGACAGAAAGCAAAGATCTTGAAAATGGTGAGGAATTAAAAACAAAGTCTACTAGAAAGTTGCAGAGATTTATATTATATACTAATTAAAGAGGACCGGTCCCCTCGCCTGACATCTGCTTTAGTAAATACTTGTATTCCAAGAAAATTACAATTCTGGAGCATCTTTTCTTAGAACTGTATGTTATGCTGTTCCTCTGTTATTCCTCCTGAATATTTAGGAATAAATTAACCACTGGGTGTTACTAGTTGGGGGGGGGGTGTCCTTTCACAGTCTGAAACGGTCCAACCAGTGCTGAGAGTGCGACTGTGTATGGACACGCCCCTTTGACAACCAGAATGGTAACACCCAGTCGTCAATTTATTCATACATTTCTAGGAGGAATAACAGAGGAACGGCCCACAAAGTTCTAAGAAAATTTGTCCCAGAATTGTTATTTCATGGAGAATACAATTATTTACTGAAATAGACGTGTCAGAAGAGGTGACGTCCTCTTTAAGCGATAATTACATAGGAAAAAACAGCACAGAAAAAACACCACTGAACCCAAAAACGCTATGAAAACCCCCCAACCTAAAACGCGGTGTATAACCTTTTAAATATTTCACTATAGACTTTAAAATAACATCTGGCCGCAACCTTTAAGACTGAAAAAAAACAAAAAACGCAGTGAAAAGTGCCAACAAAAAGGCCCCCGGAAAATACAGTAAAACGCGGTGCGTGAATCCAGCCTCGGGGATTTCCTGAGCCGCCATGAAGAATCCACTGATGCCCTGACAATCTGGCCGTGGAGCTGCAGACACGCTACGAGATGATGGGATGCAGGAACAACAACAATGTGTCTCGTACTGAGATGATAAAAATAAAATATTATGGAAAAAGCGCGTGTTCTGTGCCAGAGCTAATACTGAGCATCTGCTCGCCGTTTACTGCCGCGGACGTCTGAGCTCTGGAGGTCGCCCATCAGATTCTAACTATAGATTACCAGAAACGCTTCTAATGCCGAGACGGGAGATAAAGAAATAATCGCTGCCGCAATAAAAAACCTGCTGAATGTTACAAATCCAGCGGCGCTGATCCCTTCCCTCTGCCCCTTTTTATTGGGAGGATTTTTCCTTTGCGAAGACTCCAAGGCATCTGGTAATAAAACGAAGCATGTAAAGGGGTCATTATGCCTTTGTCTGCAGCGCTGGCAGCGGCCGCGGAGCTTATAAATCATGTGCAGCGCTCTTACATGAGCTACGGATTAATATGTTATATCTTCTCCATCGCTGAACAAGACGACGCGCTGAGATCTACATGTGGTTTGTAGCAGATACTCTAGTAGATGGAAGCCGGTGGCGCGGCCGTAGGAGTCTCCGAGACATAACTACCCGGCTGTGGGGACATGTTGGAGGCTAAAAATTACTGCTAACATTTTACACATGTAAATCCCATCCTAGTGTCCTCAGAATAGTGCCAGCCATAGTGCCTATATAATAATGCCAGCCATAGTGCCTATATAATAATGCCAGCCATAGTGCCTATATAATAGTGCCAGCCATAGTGCCTATATAATAATGCCAGCCATAGTGCCTATATAATAATGCCAGCCATAGTGCCTATATAATAGTGCCAGCCATAGTGCCTATATAATAGTGCCAGCCATAGTGCCTATATAATAGTGCCTATATAATAGTGCCAGCCATAGTGCCTATATAATAATGTCAGCCATAGTGCCTATATAATAATGCCAGCCATAGTGTCTATATAATAGTGCCAGCCATAGTGCCTATATAATAGTGCCAGCCATAGTGCCTATATAATAGTGCCAGCCATAGTGCCTATATAATAGTGCCAGCCATAGTGCCTATATAATAGTGCCAGCCATAGTGCCTATATAATAGTGCCAGCCATAGTGCCTATATAATAGTGCCAGCCATAGTGCCTATATAATAGTGCCTATATAATAGTGCCAGCCATAGTGCCTATATAATAATGCCAGCCATAGTGCCTATATAATAATGCCAGCCATAGTGTCTATATAATAGTGCCAGCCATAGTGCCTATATAATAGTGCCAGCCATAGTGCCTATATAATAGTGCCAGCCATAGTGCCTATATAATAGTGCCAGCCATAGTGCCTATATAATAGTGCCAGCCATAGTGCCTATATAATAGTGCCAGCCATAGTGCCTATATAATAGTGCCAGCCATAGTGCCTATATAATAGTGCCAGCCATAGTGCCTATATAATAGTGCCAGCCATAGTGCCTATATAATAGTGCCAGCCATAGTGCCTATATAATAGTGCCAGCCATAGTGCCTATATAATAGTGCCTATATAATAGTGCCAGCCATAGTGCCTATATAATAGTGCCAGCCATAGTGCCTATATAATAGTGCCAGCCATAGTGCCTATATAATAGTGCCAGCCATAGTGCCTATATAATAGTGCCAGCCATAGTGCATATATAATAATGCCAGCCATAGTGCCTATATAATAGTGCCAGCCATAGTGCCTATATAATAATGCCAGCCATAGTGCCTATATAATAGTGCCAGTCATAGTGCCTATATAATAGTGCCAGCCATAGTGCCTATATAATGGCAGCCATAGTGCCTATATAATGCCAGCCATAGTGCCTATATAATGACAGCCATAGTGCCTATATAATAGTGCCAGCCATAGTGCCTATATAATAATGGCAGCCATAGTGCCTATATAATAGTGTCAGCCATAGTGCTTATATAATCGTACCAGTCATAGTGCGTATATAATAGCGCAGCCATAGTGCCTATATAATAGTGCCAGTCATCGTGCCTATATAATAGTGCAGCCATAGTGCCAATATAATAGTGCAGCCATAGTGCCTATATAATAGTGCAGCCATAGTGCCTATATAATAGTGTCAGCCATAGTGCCTATATAATAGTGCCAGCCATAGTGCCTATATAATAGTGCAGCCATAGTGCCCATATAATAGTGCAGCCACAGTGCCTATATAATAGTGCAGTCATAGTGCCTATATAATAGTGCCAGGCATCGTGCCTATATAATAGTGCAGCCATAGTGCCTATATAATAGTGCCAGTCATAGTGCCTATATAATAGTGCCAGCAACAGTGCCTATATAATAGAGCCAGCCATAGTGCCTATATAATAGTGCCAGCCATAGCCATAGTGCCTATATTATAGTGCCAGCCACAGTGCCTATATAATAGTGCAGCCATAGTACCTATATAATAGTGCCAGCCATAGTGCCTATATAATAGTGCCAGCCATAGTGCCTATATAATAGTGCCACACAGGGTGCTAATATAATAGTACCAGCCACAATGCTATATAATAGTACCAGTCATAGTGCCAGCCATAGTGCCTATATAATAGTGCCAGCTGTAGTGCCTATATAATAGTGCTAGCCATAGTGCCTATATAATAGTGCCACACGGGGTGCCAATATAATAATACCAGCCACTATTCTATATAATAGTACCAGTCATGGTGCCTATATAATATTACCAGCCACAGTGCCTACATAATAGTGCCAGCCATAGTGCCTATATAATAGTGCCAGCCATGGTGCCTATATAATAATTCCAGTCGTAGTGCCTATATAATAGTGCCAGCAATAGTGCCTATATATAGAGCCAGCCATAGTGCCTATTTAATAGTGCCAGCCATAGTGCCCATATAATAGTACCAACCATAGTGTCTATATAATAGTGCCAGCCACAATGTCTGTATAATAGTGCCAGCCATAGTGCCTATATAATAGTACCAGTCATAGTGCCTATATAATAGTACCAGTCATCGTGCCTATAGAATAGTGCAAGCCACAATGTCTATATAATAGTGCCAGCCATAGTGTCTATATAATAGTGCCAGCCATAGTGCCTATATAATAGTGCCAGTCATAGTGCCTATATAATAATGCCAGCCATAGTGCCTATATAATAGTGCCAGCCATAGTGCCTATATAATAGTGCAGCCATAGTGCCTATATAATAGTGCCAGCCATAGTGCCTATATAATAGTACCAGTCATAGTGCCTATATAATAGTGCCAGTCATAGTGCCTATATAATAGTGCCAGCCATAGTGCCTATATAATAGTGCCAGTCATAGTGCCTATATAATAATGCCAGCCATAGTGCCTATATAATAGTGCCAGCCATAGTGCCTATATAATAGTACCAGTCATAGTGCCTATATAATAGTGCCAGTCATAGTGCCTATATAATAGTGCCAGCCATAGTGCCTATATAATAGTGCCAGCCATAGTGCCTATATAATAGTGCCAGCCATAGTGCCTATATAATAGTGCCAGCCATAGTGCCTATATAATAGTGCCAGCCATAGTGCCTATATAATAGTGCCAGCCATAGTGCCTATATAATAGTGCCAGCCATAGTGCCTATATAATAGTGCCAGCCATAGTGCCTATATAATAGTGCCAGCCATAGTGCCTATATAATAGTGCCTATATAATAGTGCCAGCCATAGTGCCTATATAATAGTGCCAGCCATAGTGCCTATATAATAGTGCCAGCCATAGTGCCTATATAATAGTGCCAGCCATAGTGCCTATATAATAGTGCCAGCCATAGTGCCTATATAATAGTGCCAGCCATAGTGCATATATAATAATGCCAGCCATAGTGCCTATATAATAGTGCCAGCCATAGTGCCTATATAATAATGCCAGCCATAGTGCCTATATAATAGTGCCAGTCATAGTGCCTATATAATAGTGCCAGCCATAGTGCCTATATAATGGCAGCCATAGTGCCTATATAATGACAGCCATAGTGCCTATATAATGACAGCCATAGTGCCTATATAATAGTGCCAGCCATAGTGCCTATATAATAGTGTCAGCCATAGTGCTTATATAATCGTACCAGTCATAGTGCGTATATAATAGCGCAGCCATAGTGCCTATATAATAGTGCCAGTCATCGTGCCTATATAATAGTGCAGCCATAGTGCCAATATAATAGTGCAGCCATAGTGCCTATATAATAGTGCAGCCATAGTGCCTATATAATAGTGTCAGCCATAGTGCCTATATAATAGTGCCAGCCATAGTGCCTATATAATAGTGCAGCCATAGTGCCCATATAATAGTGCAGCCACAGTGCCTATATAATAGTGCAGTCATAGTGCCTATATAATAGTGCCAGGCATCGTGCCTATATAATAGTGCAGCCATAGTGCCTATATAATAGTGCCAGTCATAGTGCCTATATAATAGTGCCAGCAACAGTGCCTATATAATAGAGCCAGCCATAGTGCCTATATAATAGTGCCAGCCATAGCCATAGTGCCTATATTATAGTGCCAGCCACAGTGCCTATATAATAGTGCAGCCATAGTACCTATATAATAGTGCCAGCCATAGTGCCTATATAATAGTGCCAGCCATAGTGCCTATATAATAGTGCCACACAGGGTGCTAATATAATAGTACCAGCCACAATGCTATATAATAGTACCAGTCATAGTGCCAGCCATAGTGCCTATATAATAGTGCCAGCTGTAGTGCCTATATAATAGTGCTAGCCATAGTGCCTATATAATAGTGCCACACGGGGTGCCAATATAATAATACCAGCCACTATTCTATATAATAGTACCAGTCATGGTGCCTATATAATATTACCAGCCACAGTGCCTACATAATAGTGCCAGCCATAGTGCCTATATAATAGTGCCAGCCATGGTGCCTATATAATAATTCCAGTCGTAGTGCCTATATAATAGTGCCAGCAATAGTGCCTATATATAGAGCCAGCCATAGTGCCTATTTAATAGTGCCAGCCATAGTGCCCATATAATAGTACCAACCATAGTGTCTATATAATAGTGCCAGCCACAATGTCTGTATAATAGTGCCAGCCATAGTGCCTATATAATAGTACCAGTCATAGTGCCTATATAATAGTACCAGTCATCGTGCCTATAGAATAGTGCAAGCCACAATGTCTATATAATAGTGCCAGCCATAGTGTCTATATAATAGTGCCAGCCATAGTGCCTATATAATAGTGCCAGTCATAGTGCCTATATAATAATGCCAGCCATAGTGCCTATATAATAGTGCCAGCCATAGTGCCTATATAATAGTGCAGCCATAGTGCCTATATAATAGTGCCAGCCATAGTGCCTATATAATAGTACCAGTCATAGTGCCTATATAATAGTGCCAGTCATAGTGCCTATATAATAGTGCCAGCCATAGTGCCTATATAATAGTGCCAGTCATAGTGCCTATATAATAATGCCAGCCATAGTGCCTATATAATAGTGCCAGCCATAGTGCCTATATAATAGTACCAGTCATAGTGCCTATATAATAGTGCCAGTCATAGTGCCTATATAATAGTGCCAGCCATAGTGCCTATATAATAGTGCCTATATAATAGTGCCAGCCATAGTGCCTATATAATAGAGCCAGCCATAGTGCCTATTTAATAGTGCCAGCCATAGTGCCTATATAATAGTACCAACCATAGTGCCTATATAATAGTACCAGTCATAGTGCCTATATAATAGTACCAGTCATCGTGCCTATAGAATAGTGCAAGCCACAATGTCTATATAATAGTGCCAGCCATAGTGCCTATATAATAGTGCCAGTCATAGTGCCTATATAACAATGCCAGCCATAGTGCCTATATAATAGTGCCAGCCATAGTGCCTATATAATAGTGCCAGCCATAGTGCCTATATAATAGTGCCAGTCATAGTGCCTATATAATAGTGCCAGCCACAGTGCCTATATAATAGTACCAGTCATAGTGCCTATATAATAGTGCCAGCCATAGTGCCTATATAATAGTGCCAGTCATAGTGCCTATATAATAGTGCCAGCCATAGTGCCTATACAATAGTGCCAGCCATAGTGCCTATATAATAGTGCCAGCCACAGTGCCTATATAATAGTGCCAGCCATAGTGCCTATATAATAGTGCCAGTCATAGTGCCTATATAATAGTGCCAGCCATAGTGCTTATATAATAGTACCAGTCATAGTGCCTATATATTAGTGCCAGCCATAGTGCTTATATAATAGTACCAGTCAGAGTGCCTATATAATAGTGCCAGCCATAGTGCCTATATAATAGTGCCAGTCATAGTGCCTATATAATAGTGCCAGCCATAGTGCTTATATAATAGTACCAGTCATAGTGCCTATATAATAGTGCCAGCCATAATGCTTATATAATAGTACCAGTCATAGTGCCTATATAATAGTGCCAGCCATAGTGCTTATATAATAGTACCAGTCATAGTGCCTATATAATAGTGCCAGCCATAGTGCTTATATAATAGTACCAGCCATAGTGCCTATATAATAGTGCCAGCCACAGTGCCTATATAATAGTGCCAGCCATAGTGCTTATATAATAGTACCAGCCATAGTGCCTATATAATAGTGCCAGCCATAGTGCTTATATAATAGTACCAGTCATAGTGCCTATATAATAGTGCCAGCCATAGTGCCTATATAATAGTGCCAGTCATAGTGCCTATATAATAGTGCCAGCCATAGTGCTTATATAATAGTACCAGTCATAGTGCCTATATAATAGTGCCAGCCATAGTGCCTATATAATAGTGTCAGCCATAGTGCCTATATAATAGTGCCAGCCATAGTGCCTATATAATAGTGCAGCCATAGTGCCCATATAATAGTGCAGCCACAGTGCCTATATAATAGTGCCAGGCATCGTGCCTATATAATAGTGCAGCCATAGTGCCTATATAATAGTGCCAGTCATAGTGCCTATATAATAGTGCCAGCAACAGTGCCTATATAATAGAGCCAGCCATAGTGCCTATATAATAGTGCCAGCCATAGCCATAGTGCCTATATTATAGTGCCAGCCACAGTGCCTATATAATAGTGCAGCCATAGTACCTATATAATAGTGCCAGCCATAGTGCCTATATAATAGTGCCAGCCATAGTGCCTATATAATAGTGCCACACAGGGTGCTAATATAATAGTACCAGCCACAATGCTATATAATAGTACCAGTCATAGTGCCAGCCATAGTGCCTATATAATAGTGCCAGCTGTAGTGCCTATATAATAGTGCTAGCCATAGTGCCTATATAATAGTGCCACACGGGGTGCCAATATAATAATACCAGCCACTATTCTATATAATAGTACCAGTCATGGTGCCTATATAATATTACCAGCCACAGTGCCTACATAATAGTGCCAGCCATAGTGCCTATATAATAGTGCCAGCCATGGTGCCTATATAATAATTCCAGTCGTAGTGCCTATATAATAGTGCCAGCAATAGTGCCTATATATAGAGCCAGCCATAGTGCCTATTTAATAGTGCCAGCCATAGTGCCCATATAATAGTACCAACCATAGTGTCTATATAATAGTGCCAGCCACAATGTCTGTATAATAGTGCCAGCCATAGTGCCTATATAATAGTACCAGTCATAGTGCCTATATAATAGTACCAGTCATCGTGCCTATAGAATAGTGCAAGCCACAATGTCTATATAATAGTGCCAGCCATAGTGTCTATATAATAGTGCCAGCCATAGTGCCTATATAATAGTGCCAGTCATAGTGCCTATATAATAATGCCAGCCATAGTGCCTATATAATAGTGCCAGCCATAGTGCCTATATAATAGTGCAGCCATAGTGCCTATATAATAGTGCCAGCCATAGTGCCTATATAATAGTACCAGTCATAGTGCCTATATAATAGTGCCAGTCATAGTGCCTATATAATAGTGCCAGCCATAGTGCCTATATAATAGTGCCAGTCATAGTGCCTATATAATAATGCCAGCCATAGTGCCTATATAATAGTGCCAGCCATAGTGCCTATATAATAGTACCAGTCATAGTGCCTATATAATAGTGCCAGTCATAGTGCCTATATAATAGTGCCAGCCATAGTGCCTATATAATAGTGCCAGCCATAGTGCCTATATAATAGTGCCAGCCATAGTGCCTATATAATAGTGCCAGCCATAGTGCCTATATAATAGTGCCAGCCATAGTGCCTATATAATAGTGCCAGCCATAGTGCCTATATAATAGTGCCAGCCATAGTGCCTATATAATAGTGCCAGCCATAGTGCCTATATAATAGTGCCAGCCATAGTGCCTATATAATAGTGCCTATATAATAGTGCCAGCCATAGTGCCTATATAATAGTGCCAGCCATAGTGCCTATATAATAGTGCCAGCCATAGTGCCTATATAATAGTGCCAGCCATAGTGCCTATATAATAGTGCCAGCCATAGTGCCTATATAATAGTGCCAGCCATAGTGCATATATAATAATGCCAGCCATAGTGCCTATATAATAGTGCCAGCCATAGTGCCTATATAATAATGCCAGCCATAGTGCCTATATAATAGTGCCAGTCATAGTGCCTATATAATAGTGCCAGCCATAGTGCCTATATAATGGCAGCCATAGTGCCTATATAATGACAGCCATAGTGCCTATATAATGACAGCCATAGTGCCTATATAATAGTGCCAGCCATAGTGCCTATATAATAGTGTCAGCCATAGTGCTTATATAATCGTACCAGTCATAGTGCGTATATAATAGCGCAGCCATAGTGCCTATATAATAGTGCCAGTCATCGTGCCTATATAATAGTGCAGCCATAGTGCCAATATAATAGTGCAGCCATAGTGCCTATATAATAGTGCAGCCATAGTGCCTATATAATAGTGTCAGCCATAGTGCCTATATAATAGTGCCAGCCATAGTGCCTATATAATAGTGCAGCCATAGTGCCCATATAATAGTGCAGCCACAGTGCCTATATAATAGTGCAGTCATAGTGCCTATATAATAGTGCCAGGCATCGTGCCTATATAATAGTGCAGCCATAGTGCCTATATAATAGTGCCAGTCATAGTGCCTATATAATAGTGCCAGCAACAGTGCCTATATAATAGAGCCAGCCATAGTGCCTATATAATAGTGCCAGCCATAGCCATAGTGCCTATATTATAGTGCCAGCCACAGTGCCTATATAATAGTGCAGCCATAGTACCTATATAATAGTGCCAGCCATAGTGCCTATATAATAGTGCCAGCCATAGTGCCTATATAATAGTGCCACACAGGGTGCTAATATAATAGTACCAGCCACAATGCTATATAATAGTACCAGTCATAGTGCCAGCCATAGTGCCTATATAATAGTGCCAGCTGTAGTGCCTATATAATAGTGCTAGCCATAGTGCCTATATAATAGTGCCACACGGGGTGCCAATATAATAATACCAGCCACTATTCTATATAATAGTACCAGTCATGGTGCCTATATAATATTACCAGCCACAGTGCCTACATAATAGTGCCAGCCATAGTGCCTATATAATAGTGCCAGCCATGGTGCCTATATAATAATTCCAGTCGTAGTGCCTATATAATAGTGCCAGCAATAGTGCCTATATATAGAGCCAGCCATAGTGCCTATTTAATAGTGCCAGCCATAGTGCCCATATAATAGTACCAACCATAGTGTCTATATAATAGTGCCAGCCACAATGTCTGTATAATAGTGCCAGCCATAGTGCCTATATAATAGTACCAGTCATAGTGCCTATATAATAGTACCAGTCATCGTGCCTATAGAATAGTGCAAGCCACAATGTCTATATAATAGTGCCAGCCATAGTGTCTATATAATAGTGCCAGCCATAGTGCCTATATAATAGTGCCAGTCATAGTGCCTATATAATAATGCCAGCCATAGTGCCTATATAATAGTGCCAGCCATAGTGCCTATATAATAGTGCAGCCATAGTGCCTATATAATAGTGCCAGCCATAGTGCCTATATAATAGTACCAGTCATAGTGCCTATATAATAGTGCCAGTCATAGTGCCTATATAATAGTGCCAGCCATAGTGCCTATATAATAGTGCCAGTCATAGTGCCTATATAATAATGCCAGCCATAGTGCCTATATAATAGTGCCAGCCATAGTGCCTATATAATAGTACCAGTCATAGTGCCTATATAATAGTGCCAGTCATAGTGCCTATATAATAGTGCCAGCCATAGTGCCTATATAATAGTGCCTATATAATAGTGCCAGCCATAGTGCCTATATAATAGAGCCAGCCATAGTGCCTATTTAATAGTGCCAGCCATAGTGCCTATATAATAGTACCAACCATAGTGCCTATATAATAGTACCAGTCATAGTGCCTATATAATAGTACCAGTCATCGTGCCTATAGAATAGTGCAAGCCACAATGTCTATATAATAGTGCCAGCCATAGTGCCTATATAATAGTGCCAGTCATAGTGCCTATATAACAATGCCAGCCATAGTGCCTATATAATAGTGCCAGCCATAGTGCCTATATAATAGTGCCAGCCATAGTGCCTATATAATAGTGCCAGTCATAGTGCCTATATAATAGTGCCAGCCACAGTGCCTATATAATAGTACCAGTCATAGTGCCTATATAATAGTGCCAGCCATAGTGCCTATATAATAGTGCCAGTCATAGTGCCTATATAATAGTGCCAGCCATAGTGCCTATACAATAGTGCCAGCCATAGTGCCTATATAATAGTGCCAGCCACAGTGCCTATATAATAGTGCCAGCCATAGTGCCTATATAATAGTGCCAGTCATAGTGCCTATATAATAGTGCCAGCCATAGTGCTTATATAATAGTACCAGTCATAGTGCCTATATATTAGTGCCAGCCATAGTGCTTATATAATAGTACCAGTCAGAGTGCCTATATAATAGTGCCAGCCATAGTGCCTATATAATAGTGCCAGTCATAGTGCCTATATAATAGTGCCAGCCATAGTGCTTATATAATAGTACCAGTCATAGTGCCTATATAATAGTGCCAGCCATAATGCTTATATAATAGTACCAGTCATAGTGCCTATATAATAGTGCCAGCCATAGTGCTTATATAATAGTACCAGTCATAGTGCCTATATAATAGTGCCAGCCATAGTGCTTATATAATAGTACCAGCCATAGTGCCTATATAATAGTGCCAGCCACAGTGCCTATATAATAGTGCCAGCCATAGTGCTTATATAATAGTACCAGCCATAGTGCCTATATAATAGTGCCAGCCATAGTGCTTATATAATAGTACCAGTCATAGTGCCTATATAATAGTGCCAGCCATAGTGCCTATATAATAGTGCCAGTCATAGTGCCTATATAATAGTGCCAGCCATAGTGCTTATATAATAGTACCAGTCATAGTGCCTATATAATAGTGCCAGCCATAGTGCCTATATAATAGTGTCAGCCATAGTGCCTATATAATAGTGCCAGCCATAGTGCCTATATAATAGTGCAGCCATAGTGCCCATATAATAGTGCAGCCACAGTGCCTATATAATAGTGCCAGGCATCGTGCCTATATAATAGTGCAGCCATAGTGCCTATATAATAGTGCCAGTCATAGTGCCTATATAATAGTGCCAGCAACAGTGCCTATATAATAGAGCCAGCCATAGTGCCTATATAATAGTGCCAGCCATAGCCATAGTGCCTATATTATAGTGCCAGCCACAGTGCCTATATAATAGTGCAGCCATAGTACCTATATAATAGTGCCAGCCATAGTGCCTATATAATAGTGCCAGCCATAGTGCCTATATAATAGTGCCACACAGGGTGCTAATATAATAGTACCAGCCACAATGCTATATAATAGTACCAGTCATAGTGCCAGCCATAGTGCCTATATAATAGTGCCAGCTGTAGTGCCTATATAATAGTGCTAGCCATAGTGCCTATATAATAGTGCCACACGGGGTGCCAATATAATAATACCAGCCACTATTCTATATAATAGTACCAGTCATGGTGCCTATATAATATTACCAGCCACAGTGCCTACATAATAGTGCCAGCCATAGTGCCTATATAATAGTGCCAGCCATGGTGCCTATATAATAATTCCAGTCGTAGTGCCTATATAATAGTGCCAGCAATAGTGCCTATATATAGAGCCAGCCATAGTGCCTATTTAATAGTGCCAGCCATAGTGCCCATATAATAGTACCAACCATAGTGTCTATATAATAGTGCCAGCCACAATGTCTGTATAATAGTGCCAGCCATAGTGCCTATATAATAGTACCAGTCATAGTGCCTATATAATAGTACCAGTCATCGTGCCTATAGAATAGTGCAAGCCACAATGTCTATATAATAGTGCCAGCCATAGTGTCTATATAATAGTGCCAGCCATAGTGCCTATATAATAGTGCCAGTCATAGTGCCTATATAATAATGACAGCCATAGTGCCTATATAATAGTGCCAGCCATAGTGCCTATATAATAGTGCAGCCATAGTGCCTATATAATAGTGCCAGCCATAGTGCCTATATAATAGTACCAGTCATAGTGCCTATATAATAGTGCCAGTCATAGTGCCTATATAATAGTGCCAGCCATAGTGCCTATATAATAGTGCCAGTCATAGTGCCTATATAATAATGCCAGCCATAGTGCCTATATAATAGTGCCAGCCATAGTGCCTATATAATAGTACCAGTCATAGTGCCTATATAATAGTGCCAGTCATAGTGCCTATATAATAGTGCCAGCCATAGTGCCTATATAATAGTGCCTATATAATAGTGCCAGCCATAGTGCCTATATAATAGAGCCAGCCATAGTGCCTATTTAATAGTGCCAGCCATAGTGCCTATATAATAGTACCAACCATAGTGCCTATATAATAGTACCAGTCATAGTGCCTATATAATAGTACCAGTCATCGTGCCTATAGAATAGTGCAAGCCACAATGTCTATATAATAGTGCCAGCCATAGTGCCTATATAATAGTGCCAGTCATAGTGCCTATATAACAATGCCAGCCATAGTGCCTATATAATAGTGCCAGCCATAGTGCCTATATAATAGTGCCAGCCATAGTGCCTATATAATAGTGCCAGTCATAGTGCCTATATAATAGTGCCAGCCACAGTGCCTATATAATAGTACCAGTCATAGTGCCTATATAATAGTGCCAGCCATAGTGCCTATATAATAGTGCCAGTCATAGTGCCTATATAATAGTGCCAGCCATAGTGCCTATATAATAGTGCCAGCCATAGTGCCTATATAATAGTGCCAGCCACAGTGCCTATATAATAGTGCCAGCCATAGTGCCTATATAATAGTGCCAGTCATAGTGCCTATATAATAGTGCCAGCCATAGTGCTTATATAATAGTACCAGTCATAGTGCCTATATAATAGTGCCAGCCATAGTGCTTATATAATAGTACCAGTCATAGTGCCTATATAATAGTGCCAGCCACAGTGCCTATATAATAGTGCCAGTCATAGTGCCTATATAATAGTGCCAGCCATAGTGCTTATATAATAGTACCAGTCATAGTGCCTATATAATAGTGCCAGCCATAATGCTTATATAATAGTACCAGTCATAGTGCCTATATAATAGTGCCAGCCATAGTGCTTATATAATAGTACCAGTCATAGTGCCTATATAATAGTGCCAGCCATAGTGCTTATATAATAGTACCAGCCATAGTGCCTATATAATAGTGCCAGCCACAGTGCCTATATAATAGTGCCAGCCATAGTGCTTATATAATAGTACCAGCCATAGTGCCTATATAATAGTGCCAGCCATAGTGCTTATATAATAGTACCAGTCATAGTGCCTATATAATAGTGCCAGCCATAGTGCCTATATAATAGTGCCAGTCATAGTGCCTATATAATAGTGCCAGCCATAGTGCTTATATAATAGTACCAGTCATAGTGCCTATATAATAGTGCCAGCCATAGTGCTTATATAATAGTACCAGTCATAGTGCCTATATAATAGTGCCAGCCATAGTGCTTATATAATAGTACCAGTCATAGTGCCTATATAATAGTGCCAGCCACAGTGCCTATATAATAGTGCCAGCCATAGTGCTTATATAATAGTACCAGCCATAGTGCCAATATAATAGTGCCAGTCATAGTGCCTATATAATAGTGCCAGTCATAGTGCCTATATAATAGTGCCAGCCATAGTGCTTATATAATAGTACCAGCCACACTGTCCCTGGAATGCTTCTGGCCACATTTCCCCACAGTGCCTCTAGATTACCAGGCACAGTCTTCTAGTATACTGACACATTGGGGGAGATTTATCATTAGTATTGTAGTATACATGGATTCATGAGTTGCCAAAAATGCCACAAAATCCTCCAAAACTGCACTGAAATGGAGCACAACATGTTAGACATATTTATCTTCCTGTCACCACCTCATGGTCGGCATACACAGCAATATTATGTGGCAAAATAATGTCACACCTCTTCAGTAAATTTGCCATGTCCTTTTTCTAGACTTTTCAAACCGAAATTTGGCACACGTACTTCATTATCTTGGAGCGCTTTGTGACAGAATTCCCTAATACTTCTAGAATAAACCAAGCAAATATCCAATATAATAGTTTCAGCCACGGTTCCCGCAGAATAGCGCCAGCCACAATGGTTCTTGGACACGCCAATCTCAATGTCCGTAGAATGGCAGCTGCTGGGCTCCTAAAAAAGTGCCAGCCCCATAGTTTACAATTATTTATTTTTTTCCAGGGACACTTAGGGTGTGGCTTCTTTGGTTGGTGTGTCTTGTGGGGGTGTGGCTTATATGATGGGTGTGGCTAATGGCTTCCCCCCAGAATTTCTGCATACAAATAAACGTACAAAAATTTCTGCACTGGTTTGTCTGACAACTACAATGGTGGTCGGCGTCTCTGGTTATCTGGTTGTTTATCTGGTGAATTCTCACATTATCACTGGGGCTAAGTAATATGTGTTGACCACTACTGGCAGCGAAAAAACCAGCGTAGATAGTGCTACACTCAGTGCCCCCAGTAGATATTGCCACACACTGCTCCTGTAGCTAATGCCACACAGTCCCCCTGTAGATAGTGCCACACACCATCTCCCTGTGCCCATTGTAGATAGTGCCACATTGCCCTCTATAGATAGTGCCACACACAGCCCCCCCTGTAGATAGCGTCACACGCCCCTCCCTGTAGATAGCGCCATTGGGGCTCCCTCTAGGAGTGGAATCCCCAGCCAGAGCATTTGCGATGCTCTGGCCAAGGATTCCGCGCCTGGAGGAGCCCCTGACGTCACTGCCTATATATGGATAGTAACGTCAGGGGCTCCCTCTTGAGCAGAATCCCCGACCAGAGTGTCAGAAATGCTCCGGCCAGGGATTCCGCTCCAGGAGGAGTGAATGGCAGAGCAGGGAGCGAATAGTTTCCTGCTCTGCTATAGTGTTCAATTGTATCTATATCCTGAGGACACAATTGAATATGGCAGTAGCCGGGACATGTACAGTACTGTCTCTGGACTGTTGGCAACTATGCAGCCCCAGTGCCCATGCAATAGTATAAGCCACAGTGCTCGTTGTAGTGCCAGCCACAGTGCCTCTACAATGATGGCCACAATGTCCCAAACATAGCGCCACATACCTAATAGTAATACCAGTCATTTTGCTCCTAGTTTTGTGCCAGCTAAAGTGCCCTTATAATAACACTAGCAGATGCCAGATTAAGGTTGGTGAGAGCCTCTGGGTGGAGACCTGGACCTCACCTGCTATCACAGCCACATGGCACGGGCAGGGGAGTTATAGAGACGGCCAAACCAAAGACTCACTTAGACTTCATAAGAGAGAGCCGCACACACACACACGCGCGTGGCCACCTCTCCTCAGATAGATAGGATCACTGAATGGTCATCAGAGGGACCCTGTTATCCTGAGAGGTGGGGGTCCCAGAGGTATCTGCTACTTATAAATAGTGACTTACAGACTCTTCCATCCATGACTTCCAGAACTTGCCGCCCAGACATTTTTGGCTCCTCACTTTTGCAGCATATCTCACCTTTCCAAACCCCCCTTCCTGCTGCCCCCAGTAGTGTCATGCTGCTGCTTCTGGTGCCCACAATACAATGGCATGTGGTTGATATTTATATAGTACTGCAGCCGCAATATTGTGCCCATAATACTGCCAAACAGATACTCCCTCAAAAATAATAGTGCCAATCACACAGTGTCCTTAAAAATAGTGCCAATCACATATTGCTCCCACACTTTGTAGGGGGTGGGGCCCACTAGTTGTCCGCCATAAAAAATTTCCCTGATGCCAGCAACAGTGCCCAAAGAATGACAGCCTAGGATAATGCCGGCCACAATACCTGTAACAGTGCTTCTAGAATAGTACCAGCCTCAGTGCTCTTGTCATTAGAGAGCGGGGGGACGTGTGGCAGAGCAATCAATGACTGATAATATTCTGCTAGGTGAGGTGTTGGTACTCCTGAGTTAGTAGGACTGGGTACCTGAGACTATCCAACCAAATTTATTGGACAATTGTGAGGCTTATGGGGGGGAAGCAGTCACAGCCAGGACCCGATGCCTTGGCTGCTCAGATGGCATCTTATCACATAGGACTAGTGCCACCAAAAGAAGGGCAAGGGCACAATGAAATATCTTACTATTTGCACCACAATGTAATCATGCTGGATAATCCAACCTCACTATACACAGACTCCACTATAAGAGTGTTTATTCATTCTATACAGTGTGATGTCATCAATGTGATGTCATCGTCATGCAGTGCACAGCTGGTTAGGTGCCATGCCCAATGACCATTGCCCAGCAGCTTCGTGCTACGTCTCCGGGGACATCTCTGCACGTCCAGTGTTCCTATATAGCATTCTCTGTGCTTTATTTTACGATATTGCTCCCAAGCTGCAACGTTTCCAACACCTGTTGACCATATGTAGCCCTGGATGCACCATGAGAAGCTGCTGTTCAGCTGGCAGAGAGATTTATTAGTGTTATGTTCTGGTAAATGATGATCAACTTCTTACTACTGTGTCCAGCCGTGTCCTCTCCGTAATGAGCAACATCCCAAATCTTCCTGACCACTGAGGAAGTCCTGAGGGCACATTTAATCAGCGGCTGCTCGGATTTAACCATAATTCCATGTAAAGTAATTTGTATGTTATGTGAACACAGCTTGGAGGCATCTTGGTGTCCAATAGAAACCTCTGCCCTCCCTCTTCCCATGAATGCCTGTCAAAACGGCTTCCTATAGACCACTGGAGGCCTGAGGACACAGCTGCCGATCATGGCAAAAGTTTGTGTTTTTCTGATACAGAACTCCAAATCCCCTGCATAGCTATAGAGTTACATGATATAAATTCTGTCTATCTGCTGCCACCAGGGGGAGCTCACTGCATACGCTGGTATTATTAAATTAAGTCTGCAGTAAGTTCTTAAGCTCCCTCTAGTGGTGGGTTCAGGGAAACAGAATTTAATCATTTATGCTTTACAGAGGATTTAGCGCTCTGTATCAGAAAAATAATGCTCTGACCTCTATGAAGATAAATTAGGAATTAAGCAACACAAAATGTTTAACCTTTTGTCATAAAAAACAATAGTGTGAACATTCCTAGATATTACATGCCTTGAGGTTTCCATATAAACAGGAGGAAGGTAATACTTATTTTATCTTTGAAGCGTATTTATAGACAGAACCTGTCACTACATTTAAAATATAAGTGGATGGTAAATGGGCCCTAAAAAAACGCCTAAAAAACAACATTGAGGGGCCACAGCCTACAATTCCTGTACATGAAGGATGGTGCAGTGTCAGGTCTTGGTAAATCAGAAGCGTCCCCATAACATTAGCAGTTTGCAGCATTTCAATTTGCAGTTATCACCGAAAACATCAACTAGTTAAGAACATTTATATGATTCCTGCCGAGTGGATCCATCAAGAGAGAAAAATAGAGAATTTAGTCCCATTCTCACAATAATTTATGCAAATAAAACTTT